>NC_032009.1:13909310-13916485 GCF_001865875.1 Lupinus angustifolius | reverse complement strand
TGAATTAGATAATTGTTTATGAGAACAATTGATGAGTCTGGTTATATTACTCATGTGAATTAGATTATTGTTTATGAGAACAGTTGATGAGTTTGGTTATATTACTCATGTAAATTGGATAGTTGTTTACGAGAACAACTGATGAGTTATAATGTAATATGTTATATATATATGAACTGTTTTTCATATCTGAGTGTAATATTCTGAGTAAGTCCACGCCGTCAATGAATTTACGTTCATTAGATGTCTTACTCTCTCTATTTCTCTTCTTTTCTATTGCTTGCTTTTCGGACGTGTGCTCGTCAGGTAGACAGCTTTGCTCGGATTTGGAGCTACCCGTCCGTGATGTTCCAGGAGGGGGCATGAGGAATTGAGGAAGAGGCAGTACCCTAGCTTTGGAGTTGCTTATCATTTTGTGACTGTTGAAAACAAGGACGACTTCAGTTTGTTCCTGTCTTTGTTTAGTGTCTGTTGGCGATGATTAATATTTTCGCCCTTTCTTTTTGGATTTTGTATATGTTAGTGGCGATGTAGTTTCCGCCTTTGTTGATTTAGTTTTTATGAACTAAAGATGACTTAACCATTTATATGAATTGTGTTATTCAGGAAATTGTGAATCAGGTTAAGTTATCATTCGATAACGATAAGTTGATTTTCCGCATTTGAGTTACTTAAAGTGATGTCCCGGAAAAGGAAGGTTTTAAAAGGAAACAATTTTATACATCCCCATTTTAAAAAAAAAATTTACCCATTTTTCCGCAATGTTTTTGAGAAGTATTTTTCGGGGCGTTACATATATATTTCTTGTATTTGACTATTATTTTTTCATCCATATTGTCTATGTAAATTTTTATTTGATTCTTATTATATTCGATCTGAACTATGTCTTCCTGTCTCTTATTTCTTAAATTAAGGGAGAGAATAAATTCATAAATTTATCCTTTACATCTTCATCATTTTTGTCACTTTCATTACTTCATATAATCTTATAGGTTAATAGATTTGAACTCAGAAAGACAAGTTCATTTAATAGTTTATGAATTGGGTTTTTAAAATGATGTTTCTATTGTTAAATTTCTTGTAGATGTGGTAGAATTGGACATGCTTGTTGCATGTTTGATATAATGTCTGAAAGAGATTTTACCTTATTTAATAATTAGACATTTCACAACACTCGCTTCAGTGAGCACAATTAAATGTTTAGTTTCTATAGCGCTTCAAAAGCACTGTTGAATCTAACCCTATATTCTATTGTACTCACATAGACAATACCCGAAAAACATTGTTGAATGACAATTTTAAGTGATGTTGTTTTAGTAGTCTGACGCAGTGTCTAAATAAGTCATTTAACTAAGAAGTATGAAAAGATAGTTCTATTCTATTCTTACAAACACTTAAAAATGGGTCCATTGCTCTTCGTTCCTTTTGTTTCAGTTTTATTCTCTTCAAACCCCTCAAATTATGGATTAGTACTTTAGTAGGAAGGGGGTCAACTTATCAAATTACATTGGTTCAATTGTATCATAATATCAAAAAATTGATAAGTTCAATATTCTTTCATGCATCAAACAACTCCTATTAATCATTATAATTTGTATAATTATTGGAAACTTTCAAACCCTTTCATTATAATATCGGTATTAAATAAAAATAATGATGTACCCTTTATACACAAAACCAACTCAATAAACACTAGATAAATGTGTTTATTAGTTGTTGAACCTTTTTTAGTTAATTATAAAATTAATTTCAAAATCTAAATAATAATAAGCTTTTAGGGGTTCTTAGGATTTAGTTTCATGATTATCTCAAACGGTATCTTCTCTAAGACAGGACTTATCAGTTTGTTACAAATATTTATCAAAATAATACTAAAATAAAAAAGAAAAATAATATTTAAAAAAAGATTAGATGATAATTGCTAATATTTATTTCTAAATATGAACTAATAATGTTTGTAGCAAATTTTGGACAAATATAAGTGCTTGTTATTATTAGATTGTTGGATGAATGCTTATCAATAAGATTATTAAGTTTAACTATAAATATATCACTTAGCTCCATAGTTAAAAACACCATAAAACCCTATAAAAAAGAAAGAGAGTTGCACAATAAGAGCTAATCAATTTTCACTCGCCAAACGACCTAAACATACATTAAAATTACTTTTTCTCTTCATAATTAATTAAATAAAAAATGTGATTATAATAAGAAAAGTTATAATTACCATTATTTTAAGGTATAATATGGTGTGGAATGTGAGTTACATTTTATTTTCTTAAAGTTATAGGTAATTAACAGTTCAATACAACATTTTCTAAAAAATGTTTTAAGCGCAAAGAATAATAATGAGATTTTAATTTTTCATTACATAATATGAGATGCAATATTTTGTGTGCAATGACTCATATCTTAGATAACAACAATACAAGTTATGAGCTTGGGCTGATGTAAAGAAGTTAGGGTAGAAGACTATATATTTATGTTATGTAAACCTATTGTCACAAGGAAAAGAATAGTCAAACACAAATCTTTATTCTCTAATAATACATAGTGGTAACCTCTCAATGCTCCTGGGGACATAGGCACAATTGGCTAAACCTCATTATCAAGTCCATTGTGTTATTCTCTTTTCTCTATACTCTTCATTTACTATTTGATTGCTCGCTTGTTCCCAACAATAGATATCAAATGACTCTAACTCAGGTGCCAAATTCGAGGTAGGGAAGTTCGATGGAACTTGTAATTTCAAATTGTGGCAAAGGAGGGTTAAGGATATGTTGGCTCAACAAGGTCTATCAAAGCCACTGTATGAGAATAAACCAGATGGTATGAATCAACTAGATTGGGAAGACTTGAAGGAGAAGGCTGCATGAACCATATGGCTATGTCTATCAAATGAGGTGATGTATCATGCTATGGATTTGACATCACCAATAGAAGTATGGGAGACATTATATAAGTGGTTCATGTCCAAGACTCTAACAAACAAGTTGTATTTGAAACAAAGACTCTTTGGCCTGAAGATGCAGGAGGGTGCTGATTTGCAACAACATTTCAACACTTTCAATCTAGTGATCACTGACTAGTAGAAACTTCATGTGAAGGTTGATGATGAGGACAAAGCAATGATATTACTGTGTTCTTTGCCAAATTCCTATGAACACTTGGTGACAATATTGTCATACAGGAAAGACTCAATCAAACTAGATGAGATCATATTTGCACTTATGTCCCACACTCAAAGAAGATAGATTGTAGGGGAAGGGTCTCAAGGTGATAGTCTATATGTGAAAGGGAGCCAAGAGCATGGGAGGAGACAAGGCAGAGGAGGTCCTCCAAAAGGGAAAAGACCAAATTCCAGGAGAAGAACACTAGTAGAGTGCTATAAGTGCAAACAGATTGGGCATTATAAAAATGAATGTCCAAATGAATGGAGTCCTAGAAATCCGGTGGGGAAAGGTGGAGTATCAACATCTACAAATATTGCACAGAAAGATGACTCTAGTTACAACAGTGAATTTGATCTACTATCTGTATCATCAAATCATAATGCAGATGAGTGGATACTTGACACTAGTTATTCCCATCACATGACGCCAAATAGAGAATGGTTCACCACATATAGGACATGCAATTTGGGTTTCGTGTATCTCATAAATAATAAAGCATGTGGAATTATTGGCATGAGAGAAATCAGATTTTTGATGGATGATGGTTTAGTGAAGACGTTATTGAGGTTAAGCACACAACATACTTGAAGAAGAATTTGATTTCTTTGGGGATATTACAGGCCAAAGGATTTAGCTATATAGTTGATGGGGACAATGATATTCTTCGAGTATGAAAAGGTGCTGTAAATGTGATGAATGGTAAGAGGACTACTAGGAACACTTACAAGCTGTTAGGGAGAAAAATTGTAGGTGGAGTTGCTGCATTGGCTGAAAAGATTTTAGTAGATTCAGATCATGGTGCTACAAAATTATGGCACATGAGTTTGGGTCATATTAGTGTGTATGGCATGACAAAACTTTGCAAAAGAGGTCTGTTGACGGGAGTCAGCAAATGCAAGTTAGATTTGTGCAAGTATTGTGTACTTGGGAAATAGACACAAGTTAGTTTCAAGGCTGGCCAAAACAGTACTCAAGGTATTCTAGACTATGTCCACACTGATGTATGGGGACCCACTCAAGGAACCTTCCCTAGGAGGTTCTAGGTATTTTGTTACCTTTGTTGATGACTTTTCTCGCAAGGTCTAGGTATATTTTATGAAGCATAAGTCAAATGTCTTTGCTATGTTCAAGGTTTGGAAGACATGGTTAGAGAACTAGATTGATAGAAAAATCAAATACCTGAGGTCATATAATAGTATGGAGTACAAAGACTAACATTTTCAGAAATTCTATGACGAACATGGCATTCAGAGGCACTTTTTAGTGAAGAAGACTCCTCAACAGAATGGTGTTGCAGAAAGGATGAATAGAACTCTTACAGAGAGTACCAGATGTATGAGACTGAATGTTGGACTTTTCAAAGGATTTTGGGTTGAGACACTTAGTATGACATGCTATGTCATTAATAGATCACCATCACCACATGCTTCATTGGATGGTAAAGTTGCAAAAGAAGTATGGACAGGTAAACTGGTCAATTATAATATGTAACACATATTTGGTTGTCCTGCTTATGTATGCCATGATGGAGGAGATGAAGTCTCTACACCAGAACCAAACTTAGGAGCATGTCCCATTGGCCCCATACAAGAGTGCAGTTGGGTGCAATTGGGTGTACAAGAGGAATCCTAAAGTATCAAAAAAAGAAGGCGAAAAGTTCAAGGCTCGTCTCGTAGCAAAAGGCTATTCACAATAGAAGGGGATCGACTACAATGAGATTTTCTCCCCAGTGGTGGGACACACTTCTATCAGGGTAGTGCTTGCCTTGGTAGCCAGCCGGGATGTGCACTTAGAACAGATGGATGTGAAGACTGCGTATCTCCATGGTGAATTAGAGGAGAAAATTTACATGACACAACCAGAAGGGTTCAGTATAGCTGGACAGGGTCACTTGGTTTGTAAGATGAAGAAGTCTCTATATGGGTTGTAGAAGTTTCCTAGATAGTGGTACGAGCGGTTTGAGACTTATATGTTGAAGCTTGGTTACAAGCATTGTGAGTATTATTGTTGTGCTTATGTAAGAATCCTTGGTGATGGTTTATTTTCTGCTACTTTATGTTGATGATATGTTCATTGCTGCTAATCATTATAGTGATATCAATGACATGAAATTTGTGTTAGGTAAGGAGTTTGACATGAAAGATTTAGGGGCTACTAGGAAGATTCTTGGGATGGAGATTCACAGGGATAGGGGAGCTAGAAAACTATGGCTCTCTCAGCAAAGCTATGGTGAAAAGATATTAGAGAGATTTGATATAAGCAATGCTAAAGTCGTGATCACTTCATTGGAAAATCTCTTCAAGCATTCCATAGATTAGTATCCAAAGACAAACGAAGAGAAGAAGTAAATATCAAAGGTTCCATATGCAAATGCAGTGGGTTGCTTGATGTATGCTATGGTTTGTACTAGACCAGACTTGGGACAAGCAGTTAGTCAAGTATGCAAGTGCATGTCACAAGGAGGGAAGTAGCATTGGGAAGCAGACGAATGGATTTTCAGATATTTGAAGGGGACTACAAGTCTTGGTATCATGTTTGGCAGCCAACAGAGTAAACCTTTAGTTATTGGTTATGATAAATCGGACTATGCAGGAGACATGGATGATAGAAGGTCCCCAACATGATATATCTTCACTCTTGCAGGTGGACCAATTATGTGGAGATCATCGGTTCAGTTTGTTGTTGCTATGTCCAGAACTGAAGCAGAGTATACGGCAACTAGTGAAGCTTATATGGAAGCCCTGTGGCTTATGGGGCTAGTAAATGAGTTAGGCATTGAGAAAGGAGGAGTTCCACTGGATTGTGACAGTCAGAGTGATATCTTCTTGGAGAAGAGCAGGTGTATCATGTTAGGACCAAACATATTGATGTGATATTTCACAAGATTAGGGTATATATATATATATAACATAACTTGGTCATACATATACGAAAAATACAATTTGTTATTGCTTCAAAAAATACGCAACAAAATCTCATATTTTTTAAGTAAATTATGTTATTTTCTATTCAATTCTCAAAAGTTAAATATAATATGACAACTAATTTTAAAGAATTTTGATATTCAACATCACTCTTCTAAGCAAGCGCTGTTGATTTGAATCTATTCAACAATGCTGGCTTAAATGAGTGTTGTTAAAGATGATATATCAACAACACTCATTACAATGAGCGTTGTTAAAAGTCACACAATAAACAACACTTGCTTTAATGAGCGCAATTAAAAGGCATACATTCAAACAATGCTAGTTTTAGTGAGCGTGAATCTTTGCAGATTTGAAAACAAAACATCACACATAATAATATACATATCGTTCAGTATTCTATTTTTCTTACTATTCTTCTTCTCTCAGATTCTCTCTTCAAGCAAGTTATTAGCTTTTGGTTTCTCTCTTCGAGCATAAGGTGAATCATTATTTTATTTTACCTCATTTATTTCTCTTTGATTCACTCTTATTGTTTACATTTACATCTATGTTAACTACTTATTTTTTAATATAGGAAATATCAAGGTTGAATCTAGATGGACCTGTTGGTGATTTACCAAACTTGCAATCTATGTATATTGTAACACCGCGAATTTTACAATTTTGAATTATAAGATTTTACTAATATTTTCATTAATTATATATATTCGAAAATGAATTTCTGGGAATTATCGGTAAGGAATTAGACAAAACTCTAGTTGAGTTTTATTCTTGAAATTTTATTTCCGATTTTCTGGTAAATTTTGGTAATTTTCTGAGACAGTCGGTTCTGGACCACTGTCGGGGCCGAATCCGCCCGGTACGACTCAAAAAGTGTCGTTTTGAGTTCCGTAACTCGGAATCGAATTCCGATCGCGTCGTTGGATTCGTAATTTAATTTCGAGTCAAAATAGACCCTGATTACACTCATACCTATTTTCTAAATATTTTTCACTCGGAATGCCGAAATCCGAAATTCTAATCGGATATTAGGATCGGGCGATTTAAAATACCCGATCGAGTATTGGCCGATAAT
>NC_032009.1:13838132-13909210 GCF_001865875.1 Lupinus angustifolius | reverse complement strand
TGAATTAGATAATTGTTTATGAGAACAATTGATGAGTCTGGTTATATTACTCATGTGAATTAGATTATTGTTTATGAGAACAGTTGATGAGTTTGGTTATATTACTCATGTAAATTGGATAGTTGTTTACGAGAACAACTGATGAGTTATAATGTAATATGTTATATATATATGAACTGTTTTTCATATCTGAGTGTAATATTCTGAGTAAGTCCACGCCGTCAATGAATTTACGTTCATTAGATGTCTTACTCTCTCTATTTCTCTTCTTTTCTATTGCTTGCTTTTCGGACGTGTGCTCGTCAGGTAGACAGCTTTGCTCGGATTTGGAGCTACCCGTCCGTGATGTTCCAGGAGGGGGCATGAGGAATTGAGGAAGAGGCAGTACCCTAGCTTTGGAGTTGCTTATCATTTTGTGACTGTTGAAAACAAGGACGACTTCAGTTTGTTCCTGTCTTTGTTTAGTGTCTGTTGGCGATGATTAATATTTTCGCCCTTTCTTTTTGGATTTTGTATATGTTAGTGGCGATGTAGTTTCCGCCTTTGTTGATTTAGTTTTTATGAACTAAAGATGACTTAACCATTTATATGAATTGTGTTATTCAGGAAATTGTGAATCAGGTTAAGTTATCATTCGATAACGATAAGTTGATTTTCCGCATTTGAGTTACTTAAAGTGATGTCCCGGAAAAGGAAGGTTTTAAAAGGAAACAATTTTATACATCCCCATTTTAAAAAAAAAATTTACCCATTTTTCCGCAATGTTTTTGAGAAGTATTTTTCGGGGCGTTACATATATATTTCTTGTATTTGACTATTATTTTTTCATCCATATTGTCTATGTAAATTTTTATTTGATTCTTATTATATTCGATCTGAACTATGTCTTCCTGTCTCTTATTTCTTAAATTAAGGGAGAGAATAAATTCATAAATTTATCCTTTACATCTTCATCATTTTTGTCACTTTCATTACTTCATATAATCTTATAGGTTAATAGATTTGAACTCAGAAAGACAAGTTCATTTAATAGTTTATGAATTGGGTTTTTAAAATGATGTTTCTATTGTTAAATTTCTTGTAGATGTGGTAGAATTGGACATGCTTGTTGCATGTTTGATATAATGTCTGAAAGAGATTTTACCTTATTTAATAATTAGACATTTCACAACACTCGCTTCAGTGAGCACAATTAAATGTTTAGTTTCTATAGCGCTTCAAAAGCACTGTTGAATCTAACCCTATATTCTATTGTACTCACATAGACAATACCCGAAAAACATTGTTGAATGACAATTTTAAGTGATGTTGTTTTAGTAGTCTGACGCAGTGTCTAAATAAGTCATTTAACTAAGAAGTATGAAAAGATAGTTCTATTCTATTCTTACAAACACTTAAAAATGGGTCCATTGCTCTTCGTTCCTTTTGTTTCAGTTTTATTCTCTTCAAACCCCTCAAATTATGGATTAGTACTTTAGTAGGAAGGGGGTCAACTTATCAAATTACATTGGTTCAATTGTATCATAATATCAAAAAATTGATAAGTTCAATATTCTTTCATGCATCAAACAACTCCTATTAATCATTATAATTTGTATAATTATTGGAAACTTTCAAACCCTTTCATTATAATATCGGTATTAAATAAAAATAATGATGTACCCTTTATACACAAAACCAACTCAATAAACACTAGATAAATGTGTTTATTAGTTGTTGAACCTTTTTTAGTTAATTATAAAATTAATTTCAAAATCTAAATAATAATAAGCTTTTAGGGGTTCTTAGGATTTAGTTTCATGATTATCTCAAACGGTATCTTCTCTAAGACAGGACTTATCAGTTTGTTACAAATATTTATCAAAATAATACTAAAATAAAAAAGAAAAATAATATTTAAAAAAAGATTAGATGATAATTGCTAATATTTATTTCTAAATATGAACTAATAATGTTTGTAGCAAATTTTGGACAAATATAAGTGCTTGTTATTATTAGATTGTTGGATGAATGCTTATCAATAAGATTATTAAGTTTAACTATAAATATATCACTTAGCTCCATAGTTAAAAACACCATAAAACCCTATAAAAAAGAAAGAGAGTTGCACAATAAGAGCTAATCAATTTTCACTCGCCAAACGACCTAAACATACATTAAAATTACTTTTTCTCTTCATAATTAATTAAATAAAAAATGTGATTATAATAAGAAAAGTTATAATTACCATTATTTTAAGGTATAATATGGTGTGGAATGTGAGTTACATTTTATTTTCTTAAAGTTATAGGTAATTAACAGTTCAATACAACATTTTCTAAAAAATGTTTTAAGCGCAAAGAATAATAATGAGATTTTAATTTTTCATTACATAATATGAGATGCAATATTTTGTGTGCAATGACTCATATCTTAGATAACAACAATACAAGTTATGAGCTTGGGCTGATGTAAAGAAGTTAGGGTAGAAGACTATATATTTATGTTATGTAAACCTATTGTCACAAGGAAAAGAATAGTCAAACACAAATCTTTATTCTCTAATAATACATAGTGGTAACCTCTCAATGCTCCTGGGGACATAGGCACAATTGGCTAAACCTCATTATCAAGTCCATTGTGTTATTCTCTTTTCTCTATACTCTTCATTTACTATTTGATTGCTCGCTTGTTCCCAACAATAGATATCAAATGACTCTAACTCAGGTGCCAAATTCGAGGTAGGGAAGTTCGATGGAACTTGTAATTTCAAATTGTGGCAAAGGAGGGTTAAGGATATGTTGGCTCAACAAGGTCTATCAAAGCCACTGTATGAGAATAAACCAGATGGTATGAATCAACTAGATTGGGAAGACTTGAAGGAGAAGGCTGCATGAACCATATGGCTATGTCTATCAAATGAGGTGATGTATCATGCTATGGATTTGACATCACCAATAGAAGTATGGGAGACATTATATAAGTGGTTCATGTCCAAGACTCTAACAAACAAGTTGTATTTGAAACAAAGACTCTTTGGCCTGAAGATGCAGGAGGGTGCTGATTTGCAACAACATTTCAACACTTTCAATCTAGTGATCACTGACTAGTAGAAACTTCATGTGAAGGTTGATGATGAGGACAAAGCAATGATATTACTGTGTTCTTTGCCAAATTCCTATGAACACTTGGTGACAATATTGTCATACAGGAAAGACTCAATCAAACTAGATGAGATCATATTTGCACTTATGTCCCACACTCAAAGAAGATAGATTGTAGGGGAAGGGTCTCAAGGTGATAGTCTATATGTGAAAGGGAGCCAAGAGCATGGGAGGAGACAAGGCAGAGGAGGTCCTCCAAAAGGGAAAAGACCAAATTCCAGGAGAAGAACACTAGTAGAGTGCTATAAGTGCAAACAGATTGGGCATTATAAAAATGAATGTCCAAATGAATGGAGTCCTAGAAATCCGGTGGGGAAAGGTGGAGTATCAACATCTACAAATATTGCACAGAAAGATGACTCTAGTTACAACAGTGAATTTGATCTACTATCTGTATCATCAAATCATAATGCAGATGAGTGGATACTTGACACTAGTTATTCCCATCACATGACGCCAAATAGAGAATGGTTCACCACATATAGGACATGCAATTTGGGTTTCGTGTATCTCATAAATAATAAAGCATGTGGAATTATTGGCATGAGAGAAATCAGATTTTTGATGGATGATGGTTTAGTGAAGACGTTATTGAGGTTAAGCACACAACATACTTGAAGAAGAATTTGATTTCTTTGGGGATATTACAGGCCAAAGGATTTAGCTATATAGTTGATGGGGACAATGATATTCTTCGAGTATGAAAAGGTGCTGTAAATGTGATGAATGGTAAGAGGACTACTAGGAACACTTACAAGCTGTTAGGGAGAAAAATTGTAGGTGGAGTTGCTGCATTGGCTGAAAAGATTTTAGTAGATTCAGATCATGGTGCTACAAAATTATGGCACATGAGTTTGGGTCATATTAGTGTGTATGGCATGACAAAACTTTGCAAAAGAGGTCTGTTGACGGGAGTCAGCAAATGCAAGTTAGATTTGTGCAAGTATTGTGTACTTGGGAAATAGACACAAGTTAGTTTCAAGGCTGGCCAAAACAGTACTCAAGGTATTCTAGACTATGTCCACACTGATGTATGGGGACCCACTCAAGGAACCTTCCCTAGGAGGTTCTAGGTATTTTGTTACCTTTGTTGATGACTTTTCTCGCAAGGTCTAGGTATATTTTATGAAGCATAAGTCAAATGTCTTTGCTATGTTCAAGGTTTGGAAGACATGGTTAGAGAACTAGATTGATAGAAAAATCAAATACCTGAGGTCATATAATAGTATGGAGTACAAAGACTAACATTTTCAGAAATTCTATGACGAACATGGCATTCAGAGGCACTTTTTAGTGAAGAAGACTCCTCAACAGAATGGTGTTGCAGAAAGGATGAATAGAACTCTTACAGAGAGTACCAGATGTATGAGACTGAATGTTGGACTTTTCAAAGGATTTTGGGTTGAGACACTTAGTATGACATGCTATGTCATTAATAGATCACCATCACCACATGCTTCATTGGATGGTAAAGTTGCAAAAGAAGTATGGACAGGTAAACTGGTCAATTATAATATGTAACACATATTTGGTTGTCCTGCTTATGTATGCCATGATGGAGGAGATGAAGTCTCTACACCAGAACCAAACTTAGGAGCATGTCCCATTGGCCCCATACAAGAGTGCAGTTGGGTGCAATTGGGTGTACAAGAGGAATCCTAAAGTATCAAAAAAAGAAGGCGAAAAGTTCAAGGCTCGTCTCGTAGCAAAAGGCTATTCACAATAGAAGGGGATCGACTACAATGAGATTTTCTCCCCAGTGGTGGGACACACTTCTATCAGGGTAGTGCTTGCCTTGGTAGCCAGCCGGGATGTGCACTTAGAACAGATGGATGTGAAGACTGCGTATCTCCATGGTGAATTAGAGGAGAAAATTTACATGACACAACCAGAAGGGTTCAGTATAGCTGGACAGGGTCACTTGGTTTGTAAGATGAAGAAGTCTCTATATGGGTTGTAGAAGTTTCCTAGATAGTGGTACGAGCGGTTTGAGACTTATATGTTGAAGCTTGGTTACAAGCATTGTGAGTATTATTGTTGTGCTTATGTAAGAATCCTTGGTGATGGTTTATTTTCTGCTACTTTATGTTGATGATATGTTCATTGCTGCTAATCATTATAGTGATATCAATGACATGAAATTTGTGTTAGGTAAGGAGTTTGACATGAAAGATTTAGGGGCTACTAGGAAGATTCTTGGGATGGAGATTCACAGGGATAGGGGAGCTAGAAAACTATGGCTCTCTCAGCAAAGCTATGGTGAAAAGATATTAGAGAGATTTGATATAAGCAATGCTAAAGTCGTGATCACTTCATTGGAAAATCTCTTCAAGCATTCCATAGATTAGTATCCAAAGACAAACGAAGAGAAGAAGTAAATATCAAAGGTTCCATATGCAAATGCAGTGGGTTGCTTGATGTATGCTATGGTTTGTACTAGACCAGACTTGGGACAAGCAGTTAGTCAAGTATGCAAGTGCATGTCACAAGGAGGGAAGTAGCATTGGGAAGCAGACGAATGGATTTTCAGATATTTGAAGGGGACTACAAGTCTTGGTATCATGTTTGGCAGCCAACAGAGTAAACCTTTAGTTATTGGTTATGATAAATCGGACTATGCAGGAGACATGGATGATAGAAGGTCCCCAACATGATATATCTTCACTCTTGCAGGTGGACCAATTATGTGGAGATCATCGGTTCAGTTTGTTGTTGCTATGTCCAGAACTGAAGCAGAGTATACGGCAACTAGTGAAGCTTATATGGAAGCCCTGTGGCTTATGGGGCTAGTAAATGAGTTAGGCATTGAGAAAGGAGGAGTTCCACTGGATTGTGACAGTCAGAGTGATATCTTCTTGGAGAAGAGCAGGTGTATCATGTTAGGACCAAACATATTGATGTGATATTTCACAAGATTAGGGAGTTGGTAGCTTGTGAGCAGATACTATTGCAGAAGGTTCACACTTCAGAAAATGCAGCTTATATGTTAACCAAGCCGGTGGCCCATTGGATCTGGAGATTGATAGGAAGGGAGGTCGTAGGGATGGACTCGACACTCTTCTGGGGATGCAACGTCCGATCGTGGATAAGGTATCCAGTTCGGAATCCGATGCTTCTTTTGGTAACAAATTGTGTTATCGAGAACATACCTGGGAACAAATAGGTTTCTGATCCCTGAGGGCTGGGACGGTCCTGACTCCCGCTACTAGTGGGTTGATTGGGAAGTGTTGGGCACCTCCAGCAACATCCCGAAGGATGTGATGCCCAAGGTTGTCATGTTGGCATGTGCATCGAATTGCACTCAATTGCATACTCCCTCTTCTAAAGAGTGAGTTTGCTAGGATCTCTCTATGGATCAGGGAGACAAATACAACTTCTACATGTGCGAATACTATACCCAAAAAATTGGGCTCAAAATACCTTTGGACAGGTCGTATGTGGATGTGTTGAACCATCTGGGGGTTGCTCTTTCCCAGCAGCATCCGAATACCTGTGGGTTTATCTGAGCGTTAGGATTTTATTGCAAGAAGATGAAGTTTCCTTGGACGTTTGGCTTGTTCTTCTAGATGTTTCGGGTGACCCACAACACTAATCTATGCGAAGAGAAGATTGGTCGTCCTGGGTAGACTTGTCTTCACTCCAAGAACAAGCATGCCATGTTGCACCCTTTTGATTGTTCGACCAAAAATTGGAAGGCATGATTTTACTAGGACGGGATTTGGGGAGCAAGCCATCAGTGGTCTTATGGATCCCGAGGAGAGCGTCATTTCTAGTTCTAATGGAACAATAGCCTCCATCATACGTCGACCAAGAATTTCAGTTATGCCTTTGAAATTCACGAATGCCCGGAAATTGGGGCTTCCTAGATAATGTTAGGGGGGTTGAGCATGGCTTTATGTTATCTTGCTTCGCCTTGTCTAAGGGTGATCAAACATTTGAACGTCAGATCAATAAGTGTGAATTCATGTACCTGTAACTTGTATGTTTTTGATTACATACTCATCTATCTTTCTTTTTTGTTGCTGCTTTGGCCGACCCTATAGAGAAGAACCAATTGCAGGGCTAGATCACCTAGAGATCGAGGTCGGGTATACGGGCTCGCCCCTTCCCTCTTCCTACCAATTCGGGTGGAGTTCACCTCCTCCAGCTGGTCGGTGAACATATCTTCCAAACGACTAGAGTGGGATGGTCCAAGCGGCTCTGGTCGTACCAGCGGTTCCAATGATGGTCTTTTCTGTGATAGAACCTCTACCTGTGCAGGAGGCACATGTAGAGCCCAACATTATCGTTCCTCCTCGTGCTATTCGCAACACTGTGGGGAAAGGGAAAGCTCCAAGTATGGAGATGGCCAACCTGATGGAACATTATGAGGAAGCCTAGGGCGGGATCTGTCACCTCAATAATAAGTAGAAGCTGTCAGATGAGCTGGAGCCGGCTACTCAAGACTCTCGCAACCTAGCCCGAGAGGAGGTTGCCCGTCTGACAAAAGCGGTGCTTGCTCTCAGGTTGGAGAGGGATGGGCTGGCAGCGGAATGGGATTTCATTTCCAGCATTACGGTAGATGTGACATACCTTACAAGGGAAAAGCATTTCCCAGGTCGGTCTCAAGTACCCGAGTGAGGACTAGTCTTGGACACGCCTCAACGCGTATGTCTAAGATAGGGAATTGTTGTCGGAGGAAGACAACTTTGTCGTGATGTTGTCGATCCTGTGAAGGGGAGCTGAGTGCCATCTAATAGTTGTAGTATTTTCTTTAATATTCTTCTTTATCAATGAATTTATTTTTCTGTACTTAACTTGCATTCTTTTATTTTCCGCATTGTGAGAAGTTAATTAGCGCTGGTAAGGTATCATTGACCTGAATGACCTCATTGACAGACATGTTTCAATAATTTTGTCACAAATGTGAAATTAGTCAACCTTTATACTCCGACAAACAATTAGAAACCAAAGATATGTTGGTCGAATGTAACGCTTCTTATAACAGTCTGACTTAATAAAATGAGTGCTTTCTTGGTCGGAGTCGGCCATGTGCGACTTGTCGCCTTAAGAAGGGGCTAGCCCATCAGTTGAATAGAAGAACTTGACAGGATGTATAAATACCGCAAGTGATTAAATCTTGAATAAGTTAATCTTGGTTAGGGGTAACCTGAAGAAGTTGAATATGAACACCTTGAAGATAATAAGTCAACTTCGATTTGGAGAAGTAATAATGTTGAACTTGATCGGGAATATAAGTAATAGGAATAATTGTTTCTGAGTTTGAACGAAGGTAATGTTAACCGGAAGGGTTGATGATATATAATTGAAATTGCAGGTAGTGATGCTTTCTGTGTTAAATATGAGTATGACCAAGTGGAACAACGTCCGCGCCTTGGGTAACACTTTATCCACCATCAAAGGGAGACATGTTCGACGCCTTGAGGGGTATTTGAAGTTGGACGACCGATCAAGGGGGACATGGTCCATGCCTTGGGTGAGTTATTTGACCGCTATCGATGGGGGATATAGCATGCACCTTGAGGGGTATTTAAAGTTGAGCACGGGTCAGGGGGACAAGGTTCATGCCCCGGGTAGTTATTTGACCACCGTTAATGGGGAACATGGTCCGCACCTTGAGGGGTATATGAAGTTGAGCATTGGTCAAGGGTGACAAGGTCTGCGCTCTGGGTGAGTTATTTGACTATTGTCAAAGGGGTACATGTTCCACACTTTGAGAAGTAATTGAAGATGAGCACCAGTCAGGGGGGACAAGGTCCATGCCCTAGGTGAGTTATTTGACTACTATCAAAGGGGGACATGGTCCGCACCATGATGGGTATTTGAAGTTGAGTACCGGTCACGGGGACAAGGTCCATGCCCTGTGTGAGTTATTTGAAGTTGGGTAAGATTCCTGCAACAAAAACATGAAATTAACAATACCTCGTTACCATATATATTTTGTTGCGTTACATGGGGTTTTCCGACCACAAGTGGGGTCGACATTACACTTTTTAAACATGAAAACAAAAAACTTTGTGGTCTTGATGCTTGGGTCAGCGCAACGTACATGCCATTATTGCAAGTGTTCAATCTTGGCGACCGAAGGGAGCTTGGACAAAGGGGCCCAACGATCCGTTGGTCGCCGAACTGGTTGTATAAGTCGGAAATTCCTTACACGTAGGACTGTTAAATTAGGGGTGAGACTCTTAGCTACCAACACGACCATCCATCTCCACCATTTGCACTCTCTTTATTCTTGTTATTGGGGTGGCCCTCCCTTGGTTGTCGGAAGACTGTGATGGCTTAGTTGGTAACTACTACGGGAACAATGCTAGCTTCCCCGAACGGTTCACACTCGGAGATTGGAAGAGAGAAACTTCATGCACAATTGTGGTGTGGAGACCATAGCTTCAAGATGATTGAGCGTTGGACGACCCAAAATAGCGTTATATACTGTAACGTCCCGAAAATCATTTCATAAATACTACAATTAAAAACGGGTAAATTATTTATTTTTTGGAATAATATATAATTAAAATGATTTTCCTTATATCCATTTCCTATTCAAAACATCTCATTTTTTATTAACTTAAACTGTGGAAAATAAATAATTGATACCTAAATTATTAACACTTAACACAAATCATACAATGCAATGAAAACATAAATCAATAAAGACGGAATTGTAAAAGAGATAGGGAAAGAGAAAGTGCTCAAAGATTATTATCTTGGTTCGTTTGCGGATCCACTTGCAAACTACATTCACGCCTTCCCTTCTGATCATGGGATATTTTTCTTCACAATTGGAAATAGATGTTTGATTACAAGCACTGTTCTAATACATCTAGTAAGAACTACCTTCTTGAACCTGTTGAGCCTACACGGTTGGTTTGACCATACTATACGCGTACTAGGATACCACACCGTTCGTGATTTTTGCCCCAACCAAAATAATGTTCGATCCAAGACTTCCTACTCCGTGAAGACAACCAATTCTCTAGTGTGGTGATACTAACACATCACGAGAATAATCCTGGTGATTCACAAAATTAGTTGAGTTAAATGCACAGTTAATGCGCGGATAAAACTCTGATATCGGCTCTAAAACCCTCTACAGAAATCTCACAAACAACCTAAAACTAAATGTGAAGTTTATGCAGGGTTTTTCAAATGAATGAAAATAATAGCACAATGAAAAGTATTTCTCTCTTTTCTCTCTCTTTTCTTTCTTAGAAAATTATACAAGAAATCTTCAAATATAAGCAAGATGCTTTGAAAATTCATCTATGAGAATCTTGGGTTTTCTTTCTCTCTCAATGTAAAAATCAAAGTGATGAAATATGCACGTTAGTTAAAATAACAGCTTTTATATGAAACTGACTTTAACTGATGTTAATCGATTAATCGATTATCAATCTCTTTAATCGATTAATACGCTAAAAAGCCTAGGAGGTTAGCTATTGTAACTCATTTTAATCAATTACACCAATCCTTAATCGATTAACGGATTTCAACAAGATATAATCGATTACCAATCGTTTTAATCGATTAATATATGAAAATGGTTTTCCTTAATGCATGGTATATATATATATATATATATTTAGATGTAAGGCCTCAACCTGTATGAATTTCATTTTAGACTCTTGTGAGACTTCCATCTAGGGTTTACCTAACCTAGACTCAAAACTAGGGAATCATCTTAGGACTTCTAGAATGATAAAATAGTCCTACGTCTAAGACTTTGACCTTTGAGTCTTTGTCATGTTGTTTGTTGTGATGTACACATCTTCAAGCTTCCTTTTAACTGTATGTCTTCATCATAACAAAGTAGGTCAATCATGATCGCATCCTTTTACTATTTGCCATTTCAATCTTCCCATTTTTGTTGATGACAAAATCTAAACAAATCTTGTTTGATTTGTTTGATGCTGGACAATATGTGTTTGCAAAGGTTGAATCAGAATGTGCTGCTCCCCGTCAATCCATATATGAGGTGATACAAGGGTAAAACTTCAAGATTAATTGCAGTAGCTCAACACAACCTTTAAAACAGCTCAACACAACCTTTAAAGATTTTTGAATTTTTTTACTGGTCTTAATCAATTAAGTAATCAAGGATAACTGATGAAGCATTTTCAAAAAGAATTAAACAGGTTCATAATTGATGTTATTAATCGATTATTTGCATGGAGTTAATCGATCATACAGAATAAAATCAGATTATGGCAGAAATGAATTGCGAGATATATCCATGTTTGTGTAATTATACAAGTTAGCACATAATGATTAATGGTATATAGTATAACACACATAAAGCATATATTGACCATTCAAGTAAAAGAGTACATAAGATCGAGATAGTCAAAAGATCACGCAATAATTCATACATAACCAAAGTTAGCAACAAAATTACGAGAAATTACAAAGCAAGTGCATGAAGTACATAAGAAGTTTGAAACATATTACAACCAAATATCAAAATACAATCTCAAAACATACACACATACCCTAGACTCTAGACAATCCAATCTAGGTTATTCCTGAGGTGGTGGTGGTGGTGATGAGTAGCCATGTGTGGTGCACACAATGAAGATGACGCAGTCTAGATCCATGGTTAACTTGTCTTGTTGCTATTGGAACTCAGCCGCTATAGAGTCTCTCAAACACTGAAAATGGCCATCAATTCGCGCATTTAGGGGTTGTTCCATAGCATCCAAGTGTGCAAGCCCATAATATGGTTCTTGAGGCACAGCATTTGACTCGACTTTTGGTTGTTTGGGGTTTGGCTGACTAGGATTTTCATTAATGTCATCATCAGGTAAGTCTTCATTCACATTGTCATTATGATCCTCTTGATATATCCATACATTACCAAACTTGTATGCTCATCTTGTGAATAAGGTTGTCACCGACAAGGTGCTCTCAGGAATTTATAGTCATTGTATCCACATCTGACATGTCGATTTCATAATAATCAATGACATGGGAGATGAAAATCCCATAAGCAAGCAACCTTGAAGAAGAAGAAGCTATTCCATTCACAACCTTTTAGATTTCTGAAGGCTAGTTTACCACAATATCTTCCCTTATGGCAAACAGTAGCTTGAGATTGTTGATGATCGTTCCGCAATGTTTTTGAGAAGTATTTTTCGGGGCGTTACATATATATTTCTTGTATTTGACTATTATTTTTTCATCCATATTGTCTATGTAAATTTTTATTTGATTCTTATTATATTCGATCTGAACTATGTCTTCCTGTCTCTTATTTCTTAAATTAAGGGAGAGAATAAATTCATAAATTTATCCTTTACATCTTCATCATTTTTGTCACTTTCATTACTTCATATAATCTTATAGGTTAATAGATTTGAACTCAGAAAGACAAGTTCATTTAATAGTTTATGAATTGGGTTTTTAAAATGATGTTTCTATTGTTAAATTTCTTGTAGATGTGGTAGAATTGGACATGCTTGTTGCATGTTTGATATAATGTCTGAAAGAGATTTTACCTTATTTAATAATTAGACATTTCACAACACTCGCTTCAGTGAGCACAATTAAATGTTTAGTTTCTATAGCGCTTCAAAAGCACTGTTGAATCTAACCCTATATTCTATTGTACTCACATAGACAATACCCGAAAAACATTGTTGAATGACAATTTTAAGTGATGTTGTTTTAGTAGTCTGACGCAGTGTCTAAATAAGTCATTTAACTAAGAAGTATGAAAAGATAGTTCTATTCTATTCTTACAAACACTTAAAAATGGGTCCATTGCTCTTCGTTCCTTTTGTTTCAGTTTTATTCTCTTCAAACCCCTCAAATTATGGATTAGTACTTTAGTAGGAAGGGGGTCAACTTATCAAATTACATTGGTTCAATTGTATCATAATATCAAAAAATTGATAAGTTCAATATTCTTTCATGCATCAAACAACTCCTATTAATCATTATAATTTGTATAATTATTGGAAACTTTCAAACCCTTTCATTATAATATCGGTATTAAATAAAAATAATGATGTACCCTTTATACACAAAACCAACTCAATAAACACTAGATAAATGTGTTTATTAGTTGTTGAACCTTTTTTAGTTAATTATAAAATTAATTTCAAAATCTAAATAATAATAAGCTTTTAGGGGTTCTTAGGATTTAGTTTCATGATTATCTCAAACGGTATCTTCTCTAAGACAGGACTTATCAGTTTGTTACAAATATTTATCAAAATAATACTAAAATAAAAAAGAAAAATAATATTTAAAAAAAGATTAGATGATAATTGCTAATATTTATTTCTAAATATGAACTAATAATGTTTGTAGCAAATTTTGGACAAATATAAGTGCTTGTTATTATTAGATTGTTGGATGAATGCTTATCAATAAGATTATTAAGTTTAACTATAAATATATCACTTAGCTCCATAGTTAAAAACACCATAAAACCCTATAAAAAAGAAAGAGAGTTGCACAATAAGAGCTAATCAATTTTCACTCGCCAAACGACCTAAACATACATTAAAATTACTTTTTCTCTTCATAATTAATTAAATAAAAAATGTGATTATAATAAGAAAAGTTATAATTACCATTATTTTAAGGTATAATATGGTGTGGAATGTGAGTTACATTTTATTTTCTTAAAGTTATAGGTAATTAACAGTTCAATACAACATTTTCTAAAAAATGTTTTAAGCGCAAAGAATAATAATGAGATTTTAATTTTTCATTACATAATATGAGATGCAATATTTTGTGTGCAATGACTCATATCTTAGATAACAACAATACAAGTTATGAGCTTGGGCTGATGTAAAGAAGTTAGGGTAGAAGACTATATATTTATGTTATGTAAACCTATTGTCACAAGGAAAAGAATAGTCAAACACAAATCTTTATTCTCTAATAATACATAGTGGTAACCTCTCAATGCTCCTGGGGACATAGGCACAATTGGCTAAACCTCATTATCAAGTCCATTGTGTTATTCTCTTTTCTCTATACTCTTCATTTACTATTTGATTGCTCGCTTGTTCCCAACAATAGATATCAAATGACTCTAACTCAGGTGCCAAATTCGAGGTAGGGAAGTTCGATGGAACTTGTAATTTCAAATTGTGGCAAAGGAGGGTTAAGGATATGTTGGCTCAACAAGGTCTATCAAAGCCACTGTATGAGAATAAACCAGATGGTATGAATCAACTAGATTGGGAAGACTTGAAGGAGAAGGCTGCATGAACCATATGGCTATGTCTATCAAATGAGGTGATGTATCATGCTATGGATTTGACATCACCAATAGAAGTATGGGAGACATTATATAAGTGGTTCATGTCCAAGACTCTAACAAACAAGTTGTATTTGAAACAAAGACTCTTTGGCCTGAAGATGCAGGAGGGTGCTGATTTGCAACAACATTTCAACACTTTCAATCTAGTGATCACTGACTAGTAGAAACTTCATGTGAAGGTTGATGATGAGGACAAAGCAATGATATTACTGTGTTCTTTGCCAAATTCCTATGAACACTTGGTGACAATATTGTCATACAGGAAAGACTCAATCAAACTAGATGAGATCATATTTGCACTTATGTCCCACACTCAAAGAAGATAGATTGTAGGGGAAGGGTCTCAAGGTGATAGTCTATATGTGAAAGGGAGCCAAGAGCATGGGAGGAGACAAGGCAGAGGAGGTCCTCCAAAAGGGAAAAGACCAAATTCCAGGAGAAGAACACTAGTAGAGTGCTATAAGTGCAAACAGATTGGGCATTATAAAAATGAATGTCCAAATGAATGGAGTCCTAGAAATCCGGTGGGGAAAGGTGGAGTATCAACATCTACAAATATTGCACAGAAAGATGACTCTAGTTACAACAGTGAATTTGATCTACTATCTGTATCATCAAATCATAATGCAGATGAGTGGATACTTGACACTAGTTATTCCCATCACATGACGCCAAATAGAGAATGGTTCACCACATATAGGACATGCAATTTGGGTTTCGTGTATCTCATAAATAATAAAGCATGTGGAATTATTGGCATGAGAGAAATCAGATTTTTGATGGATGATGGTTTAGTGAAGACGTTATTGAGGTTAAGCACACAACATACTTGAAGAAGAATTTGATTTCTTTGGGGATATTACAGGCCAAAGGATTTAGCTATATAGTTGATGGGGACAATGATATTCTTCGAGTATGAAAAGGTGCTGTAAATGTGATGAATGGTAAGAGGACTACTAGGAACACTTACAAGCTGTTAGGGAGAAAAATTGTAGGTGGAGTTGCTGCATTGGCTGAAAAGATTTTAGTAGATTCAGATCATGGTGCTACAAAATTATGGCACATGAGTTTGGGTCATATTAGTGTGTATGGCATGACAAAACTTTGCAAAAGAGGTCTGTTGACGGGAGTCAGCAAATGCAAGTTAGATTTGTGCAAGTATTGTGTACTTGGGAAATAGACACAAGTTAGTTTCAAGGCTGGCCAAAACAGTACTCAAGGTATTCTAGACTATGTCCACACTGATGTATGGGGACCCACTCAAGGAACCTTCCCTAGGAGGTTCTAGGTATTTTGTTACCTTTGTTGATGACTTTTCTCGCAAGGTCTAGGTATATTTTATGAAGCATAAGTCAAATGTCTTTGCTATGTTCAAGGTTTGGAAGACATGGTTAGAGAACTAGATTGATAGAAAAATCAAATACCTGAGGTCATATAATAGTATGGAGTACAAAGACTAACATTTTCAGAAATTCTATGACGAACATGGCATTCAGAGGCACTTTTTAGTGAAGAAGACTCCTCAACAGAATGGTGTTGCAGAAAGGATGAATAGAACTCTTACAGAGAGTACCAGATGTATGAGACTGAATGTTGGACTTTTCAAAGGATTTTGGGTTGAGACACTTAGTATGACATGCTATGTCATTAATAGATCACCATCACCACATGCTTCATTGGATGGTAAAGTTGCAAAAGAAGTATGGACAGGTAAACTGGTCAATTATAATATGTAACACATATTTGGTTGTCCTGCTTATGTATGCCATGATGGAGGAGATGAAGTCTCTACACCAGAACCAAACTTAGGAGCATGTCCCATTGGCCCCATACAAGAGTGCAGTTGGGTGCAATTGGGTGTACAAGAGGAATCCTAAAGTATCAAAAAAAGAAGGCGAAAAGTTCAAGGCTCGTCTCGTAGCAAAAGGCTATTCACAATAGAAGGGGATCGACTACAATGAGATTTTCTCCCCAGTGGTGGGACACACTTCTATCAGGGTAGTGCTTGCCTTGGTAGCCAGCCGGGATGTGCACTTAGAACAGATGGATGTGAAGACTGCGTATCTCCATGGTGAATTAGAGGAGAAAATTTACATGACACAACCAGAAGGGTTCAGTATAGCTGGACAGGGTCACTTGGTTTGTAAGATGAAGAAGTCTCTATATGGGTTGTAGAAGTTTCCTAGATAGTGGTACGAGCGGTTTGAGACTTATATGTTGAAGCTTGGTTACAAGCATTGTGAGTATTATTGTTGTGCTTATGTAAGAATCCTTGGTGATGGTTTATTTTCTGCTACTTTATGTTGATGATATGTTCATTGCTGCTAATCATTATAGTGATATCAATGACATGAAATTTGTGTTAGGTAAGGAGTTTGACATGAAAGATTTAGGGGCTACTAGGAAGATTCTTGGGATGGAGATTCACAGGGATAGGGGAGCTAGAAAACTATGGCTCTCTCAGCAAAGCTATGGTGAAAAGATATTAGAGAGATTTGATATAAGCAATGCTAAAGTCGTGATCACTTCATTGGAAAATCTCTTCAAGCATTCCATAGATTAGTATCCAAAGACAAACGAAGAGAAGAAGTAAATATCAAAGGTTCCATATGCAAATGCAGTGGGTTGCTTGATGTATGCTATGGTTTGTACTAGACCAGACTTGGGACAAGCAGTTAGTCAAGTATGCAAGTGCATGTCACAAGGAGGGAAGTAGCATTGGGAAGCAGACGAATGGATTTTCAGATATTTGAAGGGGACTACAAGTCTTGGTATCATGTTTGGCAGCCAACAGAGTAAACCTTTAGTTATTGGTTATGATAAATCGGACTATGCAGGAGACATGGATGATAGAAGGTCCCCAACATGATATATCTTCACTCTTGCAGGTGGACCAATTATGTGGAGATCATCGGTTCAGTTTGTTGTTGCTATGTCCAGAACTGAAGCAGAGTATACGGCAACTAGTGAAGCTTATATGGAAGCCCTGTGGCTTATGGGGCTAGTAAATGAGTTAGGCATTGAGAAAGGAGGAGTTCCACTGGATTGTGACAGTCAGAGTGATATCTTCTTGGAGAAGAGCAGGTGTATCATGTTAGGACCAAACATATTGATGTGATATTTCACAAGATTAGGGAGTTGGTAGCTTGTGAGCAGATACTATTGCAGAAGGTTCACACTTCAGAAAATGCAGCTTATATGTTAACCAAGCCGGTGGCCCATTGGATCTGGAGATTGATAGGAAGGGAGGTCGTAGGGATGGACTCGACACTCTTCTGGGGATGCAACGTCCGATCGTGGATAAGGTATCCAGTTCGGAATCCGATGCTTCTTTTGGTAACAAATTGTGTTATCGAGAACATACCTGGGAACAAATAGGTTTCTGATCCCTGAGGGCTGGGACGGTCCTGACTCCCGCTACTAGTGGGTTGATTGGGAAGTGTTGGGCACCTCCAGCAACATCCCGAAGGATGTGATGCCCAAGGTTGTCATGTTGGCATGTGCATCGAATTGCACTCAATTGCATACTCCCTCTTCTAAAGAGTGAGTTTGCTAGGATCTCTCTATGGATCAGGGAGACAAATACAACTTCTACATGTGCGAATACTATACCCAAAAAATTGGGCTCAAAATACCTTTGGACAGGTCGTATGTGGATGTGTTGAACCATCTGGGGGTTGCTCTTTCCCAGCAGCATCCGAATACCTGTGGGTTTATCTGAGCGTTAGGATTTTATTGCAAGAAGATGAAGTTTCCTTGGACGTTTGGCTTGTTCTTCTAGATGTTTCGGGTGACCCACAACACTAATCTATGCGAAGAGAAGATTGGTCGTCCTGGGTAGACTTGTCTTCACTCCAAGAACAAGCATGCCATGTTGCACCCTTTTGATTGTTCGACCAAAAATTGGAAGGCATGATTTTACTAGGACGGGATTTGGGGAGCAAGCCATCAGTGGTCTTATGGATCCCGAGGAGAGCGTCATTTCTAGTTCTAATGGAACAATAGCCTCCATCATACGTCGACCAAGAATTTCAGTTATGCCTTTGAAATTCACGAATGCCCGGAAATTGGGGCTTCCTAGATAATGTTAGGGGGGTTGAGCATGGCTTTATGTTATCTTGCTTCGCCTTGTCTAAGGGTGATCAAACATTTGAACGTCAGATCAATAAGTGTGAATTCATGTACCTGTAACTTGTATGTTTTTGATTACATACTCATCTATCTTTCTTTTTTGTTGCTGCTTTGGCCGACCCTATAGAGAAGAACCAATTGCAGGGCTAGATCACCTAGAGATCGAGGTCGGGTATACGGGCTCGCCCCTTCCCTCTTCCTACCAATTCGGGTGGAGTTCACCTCCTCCAGCTGGTCGGTGAACATATCTTCCAAACGACTAGAGTGGGATGGTCCAAGCGGCTCTGGTCGTACCAGCGGTTCCAATGATGGTCTTTTCTGTGATAGAACCTCTACCTGTGCAGGAGGCACATGTAGAGCCCAACATTATCGTTCCTCCTCGTGCTATTCGCAACACTGTGGGGAAAGGGAAAGCTCCAAGTATGGAGATGGCCAACCTGATGGAACATTATGAGGAAGCCTAGGGCGGGATCTGTCACCTCAATAATAAGTAGAAGCTGTCAGATGAGCTGGAGCCGGCTACTCAAGACTCTCGCAACCTAGCCCGAGAGGAGGTTGCCCGTCTGACAAAAGCGGTGCTTGCTCTCAGGTTGGAGAGGGATGGGCTGGCAGCGGAATGGGATTTCATTTCCAGCATTACGGTAGATGTGACATACCTTACAAGGGAAAAGCATTTCCCAGGTCGGTCTCAAGTACCCGAGTGAGGACTAGTCTTGGACACGCCTCAACGCGTATGTCTAAGATAGGGAATTGTTGTCGGAGGAAGACAACTTTGTCGTGATGTTGTCGATCCTGTGAAGGGGAGCTGAGTGCCATCTAATAGTTGTAGTATTTTCTTTAATATTCTTCTTTATCAATGAATTTATTTTTCTGTACTTAACTTGCATTCTTTTATTTTCCGCATTGTGAGAAGTTAATTAGCGCTGGTAAGGTATCATTGACCTGAATGACCTCATTGACAGACATGTTTCAATAATTTTGTCACAAATGTGAAATTAGTCAACCTTTATACTCCGACAAACAATTAGAAACCAAAGATATGTTGGTCGAATGTAACGCTTCTTATAACAGTCTGACTTAATAAAATGAGTGCTTTCTTGGTCGGAGTCGGCCATGTGCGACTTGTCGCCTTAAGAAGGGGCTAGCCCATCAGTTGAATAGAAGAACTTGACAGGATGTATAAATACCGCAAGTGATTAAATCTTGAATAAGTTAATCTTGGTTAGGGGTAACCTGAAGAAGTTGAATATGAACACCTTGAAGATAATAAGTCAACTTCGATTTGGAGAAGTAATAATGTTGAACTTGATCGGGAATATAAGTAATAGGAATAATTGTTTCTGAGTTTGAACGAAGGTAATGTTAACCGGAAGGGTTGATGATATATAATTGAAATTGCAGGTAGTGATGCTTTCTGTGTTAAATATGAGTATGACCAAGTGGAACAACGTCCGCGCCTTGGGTAACACTTTATCCACCATCAAAGGGAGACATGTTCGACGCCTTGAGGGGTATTTGAAGTTGGACGACCGATCAAGGGGGACATGGTCCATGCCTTGGGTGAGTTATTTGACCGCTATCGATGGGGGATATAGCATGCACCTTGAGGGGTATTTAAAGTTGAGCACGGGTCAGGGGGACAAGGTTCATGCCCCGGGTAGTTATTTGACCACCGTTAATGGGGAACATGGTCCGCACCTTGAGGGGTATATGAAGTTGAGCATTGGTCAAGGGTGACAAGGTCTGCGCTCTGGGTGAGTTATTTGACTATTGTCAAAGGGGTACATGTTCCACACTTTGAGAAGTAATTGAAGATGAGCACCAGTCAGGGGGGACAAGGTCCATGCCCTAGGTGAGTTATTTGACTACTATCAAAGGGGGACATGGTCCGCACCATGATGGGTATTTGAAGTTGAGTACCGGTCACGGGGACAAGGTCCATGCCCTGTGTGAGTTATTTGAAGTTGGGTAAGATTCCTGCAACAAAAACATGAAATTAACAATACCTCGTTACCATATATATTTTGTTGCGTTACATGGGGTTTTCCGACCACAAGTGGGGTCGACATTACACTTTTTAAACATGAAAACAAAAAACTTTGTGGTCTTGATGCTTGGGTCAGCGCAACGTACATGCCATTATTGCAAGTGTTCAATCTTGGCGACCGAAGGGAGCTTGGACAAAGGGGCCCAACGATCCGTTGGTCGCCGAACTGGTTGTATAAGTCGGAAATTCCTTACACGTAGGACTGTTAAATTAGGGGTGAGACTCTTAGCTACCAACACGACCATCCATCTCCACCATTTGCACTCTCTTTATTCTTGTTATTGGGGTGGCCCTCCCTTGGTTGTCGGAAGACTGTGATGGCTTAGTTGGTAACTACTACGGGAACAATGCTAGCTTCCCCGAACGGTTCACACTCGGAGATTGGAAGAGAGAAACTTCATGCACAATTGTGGTGTGGAGACCATAGCTTCAAGATGATTGAGCGTTGGACGACCCAAAATAGCGTTATATACTGTAACGTCCCGAAAATCATTTCATAAATACTACAATTAAAAACGGGTAAATTATTTATTTTTTGGAATAATATATAATTAAAATGATTTTCCTTATATCCATTTCCTATTCAAAACATCTCATTTTTTATTAACTTAAACTGTGGAAAATAAATAATTGATACCTAAATTATTAACACTTAACACAAATCATACAATGCAATGAAAACATAAATCAATAAAGACGGAATTGTAAAAGAGATAGGGAAAGAGAAAGTGCTCAAAGATTATTATCTTGGTTCGTTTGCGGATCCACTTGCAAACTACATTCACGCCTTCCCTTCTGATCATGGGATATTTTTCTTCACAATTGGAAATAGATGTTTGATTACAAGCACTGTTCTAATACATCTAGTAAGAACTACCTTCTTGAACCTGTTGAGCCTACACGGTTGGTTTGACCATACTATACGCGTACTAGGATACCACACCGTTCGTGATTTTTGCCCCAACCAAAATAATGTTCGATCCAAGACTTCCTACTCCGTGAAGACAACCAATTCTCTAGTGTGGTGATACTAACACATCACGAGAATAATCCTGGTGATTCACAAAATTAGTTGAGTTAAATGCACAGTTAATGCGCGGATAAAACTCTGATATCGGCTCTAAAACCCTCTACAGAAATCTCACAAACAACCTAAAACTAAATGTGAAGTTTATGCAGGGTTTTTCAAATGAATGAAAATAATAGCACAATGAAAAGTATTTCTCTCTTTTCTCTCTCTTTTCTTTCTTAGAAAATTATACAAGAAATCTTCAAATATAAGCAAGATGCTTTGAAAATTCATATATATATATATATATATATATATTTAGATGTAAGGCCTCAACCTGTATGAATTTCATTTTAGACTCTTGTGAGACTTCCATCTAGGGTTTACCTAACCTAGACTCAAAACTAGGGAATCATCTTAGGACTTCTAGAATGATAAAATAGTCCTACGTCTAAGACTTTGACCTTTGAGTCTTTGTCATGTTGTTTGTTGTGATGTACACATCTTCAAGCTTCCTTTTAACTGTATGTCTTCATCATAACAAAGTAGGTCAATCATGATCGCATCCTTTTACTATTTGCCATTTCAATCTTCCCATTTTTGTTGATGACAAAATCTAAACAAATCTTGTTTGATTTGTTTGATGCTGGACAATATGTGTTTGCAAAGGTTGAATCAGAATGTGCTGCTCCCCGTCAATCCATATATGAGGTGATACAAGGGTAAAACTTCAAGATTAATTGCAGTAGCTCAACACAACCTTTAAAACAGCTCAACACAACCTTTAAAGATTTTTGAATTTTTTTACTGGTCTTAATCAATTAAGTAATCAAGGATAACTGATGAAGCATTTTCAAAAAGAATTAAACAGGTTCATAATTGATGTTATTAATCGATTATTTGCATGGAGTTAATCGATCATACAGAATAAAATCAGATTATGGCAGAAATGAATTGCGAGATATATCCATGTTTGTGTAATTATACAAGTTAGCACATAATGATTAATGGTATATAGTATAACACACATAAAGCATATATTGACCATTCAAGTAAAAGAGTACATAAGATCGAGATAGTCAAAAGATCACGCAATAATTCATACATAACCAAAGTTAGCAACAAAATTACGAGAAATTACAAAGCAAGTGCATGAAGTACATAAGAAGTTTGAAACATATTACAACCAAATATCAAAATACAATCTCAAAACATACACACATACCCTAGACTCTAGACAATCCAATCTAGGTTATTCCTGAGGTGGTGGTGGTGGTGATGAGTAGCCATGTGTGGTGCACACAATGAAGATGACGCAGTCTAGATCCATGGTTAACTTGTCTTGTTGCTATTGGAACTCAGCCGCTATAGAGTCTCTCAAACACTGAAAATGGCCATCAATTCGCGCATTTAGGGGTTGTTCCATAGCATCCAAGTGTGCAAGCCCATAATATGGTTCTTGAGGCACAGCATTTGACTCGACTTTTGGTTGTTTGGGGTTTGGCTGACTAGGATTTTCATTAATGTCATCATCAGGTAAGTCTTCATTCACATTGTCATTATGATCCTCTTGATATATCCATACATTACCAAACTTGTATGCTCATCTTGTGAATAAGGTTGTCACCGACAAGGTGCTCTCAGGAATTTATAGTCATTGTATCCACATCTGACATGTCGATTTCATAATAATCAATGACATGGGAGATGAAAATCCCATAAGCAAGCAACCTTGAAGAAGAAGAAGCTATTCCATTCACAACCTTTTAGATTTCTGAAGGCTAGTTTACCACAATATCTTCCCTTATGGCAAACAGTAGCTTGAGATTGTTGATGATCGGTTGAGCATGATTGGTGTTTCTTTGAACTAAAATATATGCAATCAGATAATGCAAGATTCGATTTTCAACGGATAATGACTCAACCTTGGTCAATTCTCCTTGTACATACAACTGATGTCCTCTTAAGCATGACTTATACATTTCAATAACATCAAATGACTCCCATAACTCAATGTTACAATCTCCTAGCATAGATCCATCACTGGATAGTCCTCCAACATGCAGAAATAATTCCTCATCCAAAACCACCATTTTTCCCATTACCATCGATGCATAAATCCCACCCTTATACCTAAAATTACTTTTGAATTCCCTAATGAACGACGGGTAAATTTTACCTCTTAATTCTAGAAATTTTTTTGCTCCTTGGGATTTCAATCCATGTAGGAACTCAAATCCCTGTTCCATTAGCCATGCAGCATTCGCATATCGAATGTATGTTTGTTTTCTTCCTTGGAACTTGGCTAGACGAGCTTCTTGAAGGATCAGAGAATAATAGGAACCATCATGGTCTTTTTTTTCCACCTTGAGTGAAAGCGGAACATTTTTTCATATGTCGAGGACGCTTTGCAGTGGTTTTCACTCTCCTTGGTCGTGGTTCACTCATGTTTTTCAGGTAGAATGATGATTAATCGATTGAATAATCAATTTTTTGAGTTTTAGGATTAGGGTTTAAAAAAATTAGGGAAAAGGTTAAGGTTTCATATTTAGTAGAAATTGAGAATTGTAGGAAGATAGAAATGTGTGATAGGTTTCAGATTTGCTATTGATTAGGTTAAGAACACTCAATTTGAGACAAGATTCACAAGGGTGGAAGCAAAGAGGATTTAGGATTCTAATTTGAAATGATCCATGATGGCACTTGAGTCTGATATATTGATATAGTTAATCGATTAAGAGCAGTGGTTAATCTATTAATCAATTAAAATTTTCAAATTTTCAGAAATTTGAATCTAGACAAACGATTAAGCAACTGGTTAATCGATTAAATCAAGATGAAAATTTAGTTTTTCGTTACTGGAACTCAAATTAATCGATTAAAACACAGAACAATCGATTAAAGACAGAACTAACACGAATTTTAGTGCATTTTAGAGATTTCTAGAGTATGCAAAGATACTTTACCTAAGATACTAACCTAAAAGGTATATGACACACTAAAGATGCATAAAAACAATTATGAAATCAGTTTAAGCATAGGAAACATGCATTAATAACATATATCACACATAAGCATATATTAAAGATCAAGAAAAGGCATATAACACCCAAAAGCAAACTAGTTAAGATATTTGTCATCAAATATGCCAAGTTCTGTGCATAACACAAAGAATGTATCCCGTGAAAGGGGCTTGGTGAAAATATCTGCCAATTGCTAATTTCAATAAATTCAATTATACAATCACTTTTTTGATCATGATCTCTTACAAAGTGATGTCTAATTTCAATAAGCTAAGTTCAAGAATTATGGCATTAGTATTACCGCATTTTATTGGTATTTTTACAAGTTTTTAACCAAAGTCTAATACTTGCTGCTTCATCCATAATATCTGAGTGCAACACACGCTAGCAGTAATATATTCCGCTTTGGCGGTAGACAAAGTAACACATGATTGCTACTTACTATGCCATGATACTAAGGACCTGCCCAATAAATGACAAGTTCTACTAGGACTTTTTCGTCCAACCTACATCCCACGAATTCAGAGTCGGAATATGCTATCAAGGACAATGAAGCATCCCTACGATACCATAAGCCGATAAAGATGTTCCTTTAAGATATTTAATAATACGTTTTCAAGCATTAAAGTGAGATTCCTTAGGTGAAGATTGGTATCTCGCACACATGCATACACTAAACATGATATCGGGGCGACTAGCAGTTAGATAAAGCAATGAACCAATTATGCCTCGATATTTTGTTACCTTTATAGCTTTACCTTTATCATCCTTGTCGAGATAGCAGGATGATGCCATAGGTGTTGTTACTTCTTTGCATTTATCCATCTCGAACTTCCGCAGTAGTTCCTAGCAATATTTCATTTGGTGAATGACTATCCCGCTACTCATCTGCTTTATTTGTAATCCTAGGAAGATTTTTAGCTCTCCCATCATCGACATTTCAAACTTGCCTTTCATTAGATCAGAAAACTCATTACAAAGTAAATCGTCAGTAGCTCCAAATATTGTATGATCTACTTAAATTTGTACTAACAAGACATTATTTTTTTATTTTAGTATAAAGAGCACTATGCCCCTTACAAATCCCTTTTCTAATAGAAAACTATTCAATCTATCATACCAAGCTCTAGGAGCTTTTTTAGACCATATAACGCCTTTTTCAGTTTGTAAACATGATTAGGGTATTTATGACTTTCAAATCCGGCGATTGATTAACATATACTTCCTCTTCAATATATCCATTCAAGAAGACACTCTTCACATCCATCTGAAAGAGTTTAAAGTTCATTATCGATGCAAATGCCAATAGCATTCTAATAGCCTCGAACCTTGCAACATGGGCGTAGGTTTAATCATAGTCGATGCCTTCCTCTTGACTATACCCTTTGGCCACTAGACGTGCATTATTTCGTATAATCAAACCATGTTCATCCATTTAATTTATAAAGACCCATTTCATGCCGATTATAGGACGATTTTTAGGTTTAGGGACCAAGTCCCACATGCTACTATGCTCAAACTGGTTTAGCTCTTCTTGCATAGCTATTCCCCAGTGTTCATCCTCTATGGCCTCATCTGTGGTCTTAGGCTCAACTTGAGATACAAAAGCTACAAAATCAGAAAAATTATGCAGAGAATTACGGGTTACCACTCCTGTTGAGATATCACTTATAATCTTGTTGAGCGAATGGTCTTTCATAATCTTCCACACCATTGGTATGTCCTGATCATCCTCACCCTCATTTTTGACCTACATGTCCTTTATGTATGCGTTCTCCAAGGCACCTGAAATGTCATCACATAAGACCTTCCTCTTCTCTTTTGGAGAAGACATATCAAAATGTACTTGGGTAGACTCTTTAACAAGCACTACATATTTTTTAAAGACTCGATATGCTTTACTATGAATAGAGTATCCTAGAAATATTCCCTCATCAACTTTCGAATCAAATTTCCCCAAAAGTCTTTTGCCATTATTCAATATAAAGCATTTACATCCAAAAGCATACAAGTGTGAAATATTAGGTTTTCGGCATTTCAATAATTCGTATGGCGTTTTTAAGAGTGTAGGACTAAGAAGTACTCAATTTATTACATAGCGAGCAATATGCACTATATCGACCCAAAAATACTTAGTGACATTTCTTTCATTTAGCATTGTCCTAGCTAGCTACTCTAAAACTCGGCTTTTCCTCTCAATAACTCCATTTTGTTGAGGGGTTCGAGGAGCCGAATATAGATATAGGATCTCATGTTTCTCTCAAAATTTGTCTAATAGGTGGTTCTTGAATTCCCCACCATGATCGTTGTGAATGTAAACTATCTTGTGATCGAATTGGTTTTGGAGTTGTTTGGCCAGATTTTTAAAAGACTTAAAAGCGTAACTTTTTAGAGCAAGAAACAAAGTCCATGTATATCTAGAGAAATCATCAACAACTACCAACGTGTAGTAGCTACCACCAAAGCTCATAATCTGTGATGGTCCAAACAAGTCCATATGGAGTGGCTCTAAAGGTCTTGTTGTGGATATCACATTTTTCAATCAAAATGAACACTTTACTTGCTTACACTTTTGGAAAGTATCACAAGAGTCTTTTGATTTGAAATCAAGCTTTGGTAGTCCTACAACTAAATCATGTGATGATAGCTTAGCTAGATGCTTTAAATGGACATGTGCTACTCGTTTGTGCCACAGCCAAATGTCATTCTCTTTAGAAATAAAACATTTTGAAAATAGTATGGTGAAATCATCCAAATTAATCATATAGATGTTGTTTATTCGCGGCCCTACGAACTTAACATTGTTATCTAAGTCGTCATGAATGATACAACGATTAGATTCAAATGATACCATATTACCTTTGTCACACAACTGACTAATGCTTAGAAGGTTGTGCCCTAGCCCTTCAACATACAACATGTTCTCAATAATGGCTTGTGAAGCATTGCCAATCCTTCCAACACCTAGTGGCCTTCTTCGATTGTTGTCTTCGTAAGTGACATAGCCTTTACCTTTAAGTGAAAGATTCAGGAACATTGATCTATCACCCTTCATATGCCTCGAACATGCACTATCCAAATACAACTATTGTCCCTGTGTCCGAAGGCATACCTGAAAAACAATTTATTACATACCTAGATGCAGCAAGTAAGTTGTTTAGGTTTTGACTACTATAGGTGAACTTAACTAATTTATCTTTCAAATCAGAAATTTCAGCATTCAAAACATCACATTATTCTTATATAGGAGTCTCTATTAACTTAGTAGAGCAAGTACATGACGCACAAGAGTAAATAAGGTCTAGAGTCTCATTTTCTAATTTTAGTTCATTCAATTCTTCTTGCATTTTAACAATTTTATTTTCATGCAACATGGTGACTCTTTTTTTATCTATATTTACCTCATGTAACTCAACAAACGCACTATAAAGTTCATCATAGGTAGGAGACTCTCCAGAATATGAAGAAGTGTTAGAATATTGTACTTCATTTGTATCATCCTGATCACTTGAGCTGCCAATTTCCTGAGTATTTGCCATTAAGCATAACTTGGAAGTCTCCTCCTCTTCCGATGTGCTAGATGTTGTCTCATCCTCTAAAACGTCCCAAACTATATATGCTTTCTTGGACTTGAATTCTAGGGGAATTTTCTTGTCATTCTCAACCTTCTTGAGGTAGCTCGGGCATTCATAGCGCATGTGTCCCGATTTGCCACACTCAGGGCAAGTTAGGAGGTCTTAGGGAACCTTGCCCTTTCTAGTTGATTCTTTCGCCTCTTTCCTCTGAAATCGCTTGAACCCTCCTTTCTTCTCGAGGAATTTACCAAATTTATGAACTAGGAGTGTCAAGGTTTCGTCATTCATATCAGATTCGGAATCATTGTCATCTCTATCTTCTTGTTCTTGTGACGTTGTTGCTTTGAGAAATATTCCCTTTTTCTTTCTGTCTGTATGTTCATGCATGGTTAAGCACCCCAACTCCATTTCATGCTCTTGGAGATTTTCAAAGAGATTTCCTAGAGGCATTGAATCTAGATCGTTTGATTCCATGATTGTCATGTCATGACTTTGGGCTGCCACTTCTTGTCATGACAACACAATACTTTGTTAGTTAGTTCACCCTTACCAAAACTCTTATCTAAGGCAACCAAATGATTAACTATATGAGTGAATCTTTTATGCATTTCACTTATGAATTCATTTTGAAACATTCGAAATGACTCATATTCGTGTGTTAATGCATTTAGTCTTGCGCAATTAACTTCGATCGTGTCGTCGTGGATTATTGTAAAGTGTCCCACATATATTTCACATTTAGGCACTGTGAGACCCTAAAGAACTCATCATATGATAAAGAAAAAGTTTAGACTCCTGTGAGATTTCCATCTAGAGTTTACCTAACCTAGACTCAAAACTAGGCAATCATCTTAGGACTTCTAGAATGATAAAATAATCCTAAGTCTAAGACTTTGACCTTTGAGACTTTGGCATATTATTTGTTGTGATGTCCACATCTTCAAGCTTCCATTTAACTCCTTATCTTCATCAAAACTAAGTAGGTCAATCATGATGACATCCTTTGACTATTTGCGATTTCATATACCTTCCTAAGTAGTGAGTTGAAAGGAGGGATGTGACATTACTCCCACCTTTTATAGAAATTTCGTCCTTAAAATTTGGGCATAATTTACTTAACAAAGAGTTAAGGGTAAGATGCTTTCAACTTACCGTCTAACTCTAATGTCGAATAATCAACTTGGGTCTAATTTCAAAATACCCATACTAATGGTAATCCCCCTTCATTTATGGTGCCTAACCTTTCTATCTAGTATCCTAATAGGCGTAACCTCAAAAGTAAGATTCACCTTCCGAGGAAGGTTATCCAATTCATTCACATGAGACAAATCTGATATATATTTCCTAAGCTGAGATACATGAAACATATTGGGGAGATTAGACAGAGGTGGAGGTGATGTTATCCTATAACCTGTAGATCCAGTCCTTCCCATAATCTAATAGGATCCAAAAAATCGCGGGGTCAACATTCTTGTCTTCACCACTCTTCCAAGAACTCGTGATTTGTCTTACCCTCAGAAACACATGATTACCCATATTCAATTCAAGAGGTTTCCTCCGCTTATTTTAGCAACACCTCTGACGACTCTGAGTTGCTTGGAGTTTATTCTCTATCATCTTTAACTTAGTAGTTTGTTTTTGCATCATTTTGCATCCTAACGTCGTTTATTCTCCGAATCCATTCCAACATAACACATTTTTGTTCGGTCTCACAGGGCTCTGTAACTCATCTACAGGTGGTGAATAAGTGATATGATAGACAATTATTGTTGCTCGATAAACAAATAGATTTTATAAATTCACTTACTGTATAATCGATTAACACTAGCTATAATCGATTTAATCATTCTGCAGATAATCGATTAATTAAAGAACCTTATCAATTATTCAGTTCTTGTTCTATTAAAATCAGTTTTCTTTGATCTCCAAAGATTACAAAGATTCAACTTAAACTTAAATGCATTCTTATAGATGATTAAGAATAGTAAATGCAAAGAACAAAATATGCAAATACCTTAAAATAATATGCATGTCAAGTTAAGTAAATCATGTAATACAGAAATGTAAAGAGTTAAGGGTTGAGAAGAATGAGACACGACTTTTATCCAGGTTCATTTGCGGCTCACTGGCAAACTACATTCAGGCCTACCCTTCTGATCTTGGAAGATTTTTCTTCACAACTGGAAAACAATTGTTTATTACAAACACAATTCCAAAACAACACTCAAGAATTCCCTATTTGGATATGTTAACCCCTAAACCCGGTTTGGCCGCTCAACTCGCCTACTAGGATACCAAACCATTCACGATTATGGCCCCAGCCTATTTTTTGCTCTATCCAAGTCTTCTTGCCTTGTCAAGACAATCACTAATATCTAACCGTGGCTAGGGATTTTCCACACCAATTCTCTATCAATGGTGATACTAATCACACCAAGATATATGTTATTGCCTTGTCTAAATCTTTCAAGTTATTGATGTACCTATTTGTGCAGAATATTCACTCTTCTAGAATCTAAGAACCCCTCTAAAAATCTCATAAAACCAAAATATATAAAATGAGAGATGAAAGCTTGCTTTACAAAGATATGACAATGAAGCTCTTTGGAAATCTTTCTAAAGATTTTCCCTTTATTCTTTTTCAAAAGAACACTTTGAAAATATCTCTAAATATATGGAAGGGAAAGAGCAATGATTTTCAGAACTATGTGAAACATGTTTTTCATGTGTGTATTCTAACCTCTATGATATGTATGTTATGAAGCAATATGAAAAACTTAGGTTAATATACAATTATGTTTTCTGCTGCAGATAATTGATTATCACTAAACTTAACTGATTAACGATTCTATAAAATACAAGAAACTAAAAATTGTAACAATCCTTAATCGATTAAAACCATACTTAATCGCTTAAAGGATTCCCAAGATTTCAATGCTTAATCATTAAAATAACCCTTAATCGATTAAAGGTTTTTCAAAAAGATATTTCAGTGCTAAATGAACCTTCTATAAGATTGGTAAAAATATGATGCATGACTTTGAATAATGTATGATTTAAAACTCTTTTTAAATGCATCAAAATCATATGGTCATGTATGTATGCATGTGCATATAAATCATGTATATATGCATGTAAGTCTCATTTTAGTTATGATTGATTTTAGCTTATGAGTATTCCATTAGGGTTCATCCTATCCTATACTCTTTCCAAGCAAACATCTTAAGACCTAATAAAGATATAAAAACCCTTTGTTTCTAGATCTTCTCGAATGCTTTATCTTACGTGAATCTCGAGTCTTGATTTTGTTGTTTGTTGATTTGTTCATCCCTTCAGGCTTGTCCTTGATATACAATCTTTGTTGTCGATCTTTGTTTTTATCAAATTCTATCTTTCATCAACCTTTGTGTTCATCAAAATCTATATGATACATGCTTGCATACATAATCTGGTCATTGATGCATGCTTGCATTTTCAATCTCCCCATTTTTGATGAAGACAATCACTTGTTGGATCTGACAACTCTTTCTTAGAACTGCTTGATGACAATCAATTATATTTTGCAATTTCCTTGTTGTAAGTTGATGCACATTTTTATCTCTTGCTCCCCTTAGTTTTAGCATAGGGTGATTTATCATTTTCTTGCGGAAGCCTCAACATTTCTCATTCTGCAACTCCTACAAAACATAAACACCAACTTTTGTCTCCCTTTTGGCATGATAAAAAAACAATGTGATATATGAAAGCTTATTTACAAAAGAAAGGAAAGCAATGCAATTTCTACTACAATTAATTGATTATATTTCTACTTAATCAGGTATATCCAAATTAATACTAGTCTTATGGTTCTCCTGATATATCCATTCACCTCCATATTTGTAAGTGTTCATCTTGTGAATGAGATCTCATTGACCATATGCTCTTTGGGATTCACAACAATAATCTCCATACCATAAGTGTTGATCCTAATGTGATCAATGACACGGGAGATAAATAATCCATATGCTAGTAGTAACGAGGAAGACGATGCAATGCAATGCAATACATAACCTTCAAAATATCATCAGGCCAACTTATCAGAAAACCTACCTTGATATCAAACATTAATTTCAAATCATTCACAGTTGGTTGTACGTGATAAGTTAGTGTTGAACAAGAATGTAAGCAATCGGGAAATACAGTAGCATATTCTCCAAAATTAACGACCCAACTATAGTAAGCTCACCTTGGACAAAATAATGCGGTCCTCTCAGGCATGAGTTGTACATTTTCATGGAGTCGTACTCACTCCATTTCTCATCATTACAGTCACCAAGAGGTCCACCATCACATGCCAAGCCTCCAACAGTCAAAAACAATTCCTCATTCATCATGATCAACCTGCCTTGCACCATGCTTCGATAACCACCATCCTTATATTGAAAATTTGCAGAAAACTTCTGAACCAGAGATGGGTATATGCTGTCATTTAGTTCCAGAAACTGTACCACCCCTTGTACCTTCAATTCATGTGGGAACTAAAATCCTTGCTCCACTATTTATGCCATATATGTATAACGGATGTATGTAGGTTTCCGGCTGATAAACCTTGCCAACCTTTCTGCATGAAGAGCAGGAGCATAGAATGGGTCCAATCCTAGGGATGGATTCTGCCCAGCATTTGAAGAAGACATCTTAGCATTCAAATTTCTCGTACGTCCAGGATGACTAAGAGAATGGTTCATTCCTGGTGTATGTTTCAATCTCTTGGGTCTTTCATGATTCATTTTAGTAGAGATAGGAATGGATAATCGTTGGATAGGGAAAATGAAATTAGGTTTTAGAAAGGGGGCAATCTTAGGTTGCTCAATCTCAACCAATTTGACGGGTTAGAGATTAAGATGAGGAAAGAAATAGAGCTTGATTAGCTGGAATTTCAGTTTGAGGAAGAATTTCAAGATTAATTTGGGGAAAGAAGACAAAATGCACGAGGTTAGGGTTTGAAGAAACTAAACCCAAAACTGTGTTTGAATCTATATTATGATTGAACTTAATAGACTAACCTTTGTGTTAATCGATATACGCGATTTAATTTTTAACACAAATAATCAAATATGTTCCAACTTAATCAATTACATTTTAAAAATATTTTTAGCCTAGATAATCGATTATAGGAACAAATAATCGATGAAATTACTAAGAAAAAGCCCAGATAATCGATTAGAACATAGAACAATCGATTAAATCAGTCACCAACACAGATTTTGGCACAATTTGAATTAGTTTAGAGGTTTGCTAAGCTCTAATAGAAAAGACCTATTCTAAACACTTAATGCACACGTAACTTAGAGCCAAAACACATGGGAGAATATACAATCAAGAATACATATACAATTAAGAATACATGCATTTATTGGCGATTATTTAGGATTGTCTAGTCATCTAGCATGCATTTAAACACTTAGGCATAATATCGGGTAGAACATGTGATAAGACTATAAAATAGAACATGCCTCGAAAATAGTTATCTCTCATGCTTTACCTCATCCTTATCAAAGTATTAGAAGATTACCATATTTGAACCCTCTTTGGCATTTCTTCAATTTCTTTATTCTTGTCTTTCTTTTCTTGCATAACACTTTAATCCTCTAAATGTGCATCCTCATGAGTACCTAAAAAACATTAAGTATAACTTTCCTCTCCTCTTTTGGAGATGGCTTGTCAAATATTAAGTTTGCATAGGTCTTTCAAAGATTATTTTGGTCAATTGCCTTAATATGAAATATGACTTGTTGTGTTTCAACATGATTAGAATATCCTAGATAGTATTTCCATATTTAATTATGAATCAAACATGGTTAAAGGATCTTATAATTGTTCAACGATGAAATATTTGCATTTATGAGCATGTAAATGAGAAACATATAGCATTTGGCCCAAAAGTGATTTTGGGAGATTTTCTTGGAAATATACTTATCATGTCACTTATTCTTGAAAATATGGCCTCACTAGGATTTCATATAAGAATTTATTTATAACACTTAAAGTATGTAACACTTGGAGTTTAGAAGAGATACCTAATTACCTTTATAGCATAATACTTCCAAACTTCAAGCATTTGAGTTGACATTTTTGTTCATAAGTGTCATCGTCCTTTTTCTTTGGTGATAAGTCAATGTAGCTTGATCTTCTCACCTACCATGTGCCTAGAATACTTGTGACCATATGCAATTTGATGTCCATATGTCCTTAGGCATACCTACAAAATAAGTTTACTTGCATGTCTTGGGTACCTAACTAATCTTGGGTCCCTTGATGTTAGTTGCTTGGGGATCTTGTCTCTTAGTGATCCATATATATTTTCCATTTGGAACATCATGCATTCGAATATTACATGTACTCAAAGTATGACCATGCAATCCACAATTAAAGCTAGTAGGGGATTTTAGATATGACCTTTTCAAAACATCTACATATTTCTTGTGAAATTTATTCTATGCATGCATATATCCCAAACCATATCTAATCCCAACATTTTTACATGTAGCAAGTTGTTTAATTTGTGATTACTAGATATGAATTAAGCAACTTTATCCTTTAAGATACTATTTTCTTTTTCCATGAATGTGCAATTTTCACAAGTAGATATCACATTTAACTTAGTGGTACAATCACATGAAGAGTTAGTATATTTAACATCTAAGGTTTCATTTTCGATTTTAAGCTCATCAATAAGATTTTGCAATTCAAATTTTCTTTTCATGTTCTAAAATCAACCTTTTTCTATCCATATACTTTCTACCTAACATTTTCAAGATCTTCATGCATTTCAACATAAGCATCATAAAGTATATCATACCTGGCAAATATATCAGAATTTGAAATAGAATCGAAGAATTTACCTCACTAGGCTCATATGGCTCACTTACTTTACAAGAATTCAACTTTTGAGCCATGAGACATAGCTTGTTTTATTCTTCATCTTCCGAGATCCTTCTTTGTTAGTTCATGTTTAGAAAATGACTTATCTAATGCGATGAGATGGTTAATAATGTGAGTAAATCGCTTTTGCAAATCAGAAATAGACTCATGTGAAATAACTCATACTCATGTATCAAAGAATTTAATCTAGATCATTTGACCTCACTAGATGCCTTCATGATTTACTTGTAAAGTGTCCCACATAACCTTGGCACTATTATACTGAGAAATCCTAAAGAACTCATCATATGAAAGTGTGGAGGTAATAATATTTTTTTCTTTCAAATCAAGCTGCATTTTTCTCTTTTCCTCGTTGGTCAAGAGACTTCTTGGTTTCTCCTTCAACCATGTATAGTGCAATGAAAGGTTCATATTCTAAAGCATCCCAAATATACTTATCAATGGCCTCAATATAAATCATCATTCACATTTTCTAGAAGGTGTACCCCTTGCCACTGAAAACCAGAGGGCGGTTGATGGATGCACCACCACTGTCAAAAGGGTTAGAAAAATGGTTAAGCAAGTATGGTCGTACTAGCTCTAATACCACTTGTTGGGTCCCATATGGCTATGTAACTCACCTAAAAGAGGCGAATAGGTAATACGATACACAATTATTGTTGCTCGATAAACAAATAGATTTTACAAAATCACTTACTGTTTAATCGATTAACTCCTTCTACAGATAATTGATTAACTAAAGAACCTAATCGATTATTCAGTTCTTGTTCTATGAAAAACATAATTCTTGATTTCCAAGATTACTCAGATTCAACTTAAACTTATATGCATTCTTCTAGATGATTAAGAACATGAAATGCACTGAACAGAATATACAAATAACTCAGAATAATATGCATGTCAAGTTAAGGAAATGATGTAATACATAAATATAAAGAATTAAGGATTGAGAAGAATGAGACACAGCTTTTATCCTAGTTCATTTGCGGGTCCACTTGCAAACTACATCTAGGCCTCCCCTTCTAATCTTCGGAGATTTTTCTTCACTATTGGAAAACAATTGTTTCTTACAAACACAATTCCAATACAACACACAAGAACTCCCTTCTTGGATACATTGAGCCCTAAACACAGTTTGACCACTCAACTCGCCTAATAGGATACAACATTGTCCGTGATTCTGGCCCCAACCGATTTCTTTCTCTACCCAAGACTTCTTGCCTTGTAAAGACAATCACTAATACCAAACCACAACTAGGATTTTCCCAAACCAAATATCTTCAATGGTGATACTAAACACACCAAGAGAATATGTTTATGCCTTGTCTAAATCTTTCAAGTTATTGATCCACCTATGTGTGCAGAATATTCACTCTTCTAGAATCTAAGAACCCTTCTACAAATCTCACAGAACCAGAATATAGAAAATGTGATATGCAAGGTTTATTTACAACGATATGACAATGAAGCTCTTTGGAAATCTTTCTAAAGATTGTCCATTTTCTATTTTTCAAAAGAACACTTCAAAAATCTCTCTAAATATATGAAAGAGAAAGAGCAATGATTTTCAGAACTATGTGAAATTTGTTTTTCATGTGTGTATTCTAACCTCTATGATAAGTATGTTATGAAGCAATATGAAAAACTTGAGTTAATATACAATTCTATTTTTTGCTACAGATAATCGATTATCACTAAATTTAATTGATTAACGATTTTTCAAAATACAAGAAACCAGAAATTGTAACAACCCTTACTCGATTAAACACATACTTAATCGATTAACGAATTCTTAAGATTTCAATGCATAATAGATTAAAATAACTCTTAATCGATAAAGGTTTTTCAAAAAGATATTTCAATATTATATGAACCTCCTATATGAGTTTTAAAATTATGATGCATGACTTTGAACAATGTATCATTTAAAACTCGTTTTAAATGCATCAAAATTATATGATCATGTATGTATTAATGTGGATGTAAATCATGTAAGTATGCATGTAAATCTCATTTTAGTTATGATTGATTTTAGCTTGTGAGACTTCCATTAGGGTTCATTCTAGCCTAGACTCTTTCTAAGAAAACATCTTAAGACCTAATAAAGATATAAAAACACTTAGCCTCAAGATCTTCTTGAATTCTTTATCTTGTGTGAATCTTGAGTCTTGACTTTGTTTTTGGCTTTGTTGTTTGTTGATTTGTTCATCCCTTCAAGTTTGTCCTTGATATACAATCTTTGTTGTCGATCTTTGTCTTTATCAATATCATTCTTTCATCAACCTTTGTCTTCATCAAAATCTATATGATGCATGTTTGCATACACAATCTTCTCATTGATACATGCTTTCATATACAATCTGCTCATTGATGCATGCTTGCATATTCAAGTTTATCACTTTCATCAAATATAAGGCTTCATGAGGTGGTATGCCTATATCAGAGTGGTGGGTGTGTTGAAAGGATTTTTCACCTTTTGGTTTTGAGTTATGAGTAATGACTTTATTTATTTACTCACTTTCAAGTTGAATTAATTGTACCATAAAGTTTGGTCTCTTTTTATTAAGTTAACCATATCATTTCTTATGAAAGATTAGTATCAAAGTTAACTGTACCATTTCTTGCGAAAGGTTGGTCTCATAATAAACTATATCATTTCTTACGAAAGGTTGGTATAAAGAATAAAGTAATAAATAAATTGTTAGAATGTTAGTTGCAGAAAAGTAAATGATAAAAAGTAAACAAAGAAAAAATAAAGAGTTAATAGTTAGTTGCCAAATTTAAATGACTGAATATGAATAATTAAAAGAAAGAGTTAGTAGCATAAATTAAATGAAGAAATGTAAAAATTAGCGGTTAGATTAATTATTCATCACTCTTTATTTAAAACTAACAATTCATTCTTTGAATTGCACCTTTTGTATATTATTCATATTCACAAATCTATAAACCATGAATTGGTTTGAACTTATGTTTTTAGAAATTCTTTATCAACAAATAAAATTTATAATTTTAACAATTTACTACACAATTTGAATTAGTTTAGAGGTTTGCTAAGCTCTAATAGAAAAGACCTATTCTAAACACTTAATGCACACGTAACTTAGAGCCAAAACACATGGGAGAATATACAATCAAGAATACATATACAATTAAGAATACATGCATTTATTGGCGATTATTTAGGATTGTCTAGTCATCTAGCATGCATTTAAACACTTAGGCATAATATCGGGTAGAACATGTGATAAGACTATAAAATAGAACATGCCTCGAAAATAGTTATCTCTCATGCTTTACCTCATCCTTATCAAAGTATTAGAAGATTACCATATTTGAACCCTCTTTGGCATTTCTTCAATTTCTTTATTCTTGTCTTTCTTTTCTTGCATAACACTTTAATCCTCTAAATGTGCATCCTCATGAGTACCTAAAAAACATTAAGTATAACTTTCCTCTCCTCTTTTGGAGATGGCTTGTCAAATATTAAGTTTGCATAGGTCTTTCAAAGATTATTTTGGTCAATTGCCTTAATATGAAATATGACTTGTTGTGTTTCAACATGATTAGAATATCCTAGATAGTATTTCCATATTTAATTATGAATCAAACATGGTTAAAGGATCTTATAATTGTTCAACGATGAAATATTTGCATTTATGAGCATGTAAATGAGAAACATATAGCATTTGGCCCAAAAGTGATTTTGGGAGATTTTCTTGGAAATATACTTATCATGTCACTTATTCTTGAAAATATGGCCTCACTAGGATTTCATATAAGAATTTATTTATAACACTTAAAGTATGTAACACTTGGAGTTTAGAAGAGATACCTAATTACCTTTATAGCATAATACTTCCAAACTTCAAGCATTTGAGTTGACATTTTTGTTCATAAGTGTCATCGTCCTTTTTCTTTGGTGATAAGTCAATGTAGCTTGATCTTCTCACCTACCATGTGCCTAGAATACTTGTGACCATATGCAATTTGATGTCCATATGTCCTTAGGCATACCTACAAAATAAGTTTACTTGCATGTCTTGGGTACCTAACTAATCTTGGGTCCCTTGATGTTAGTTGCTTGGGGATCTTGTCTCTTAGTGATCCATATATATTTTCCATTTGGAACATCATGCATTCGAATATTACATGTACTCAAAGTATGACCATGCAATCCACAATTAAAGCTAGTAGGGGATTTTAGATATGACCTTTTCAAAACATCTACATATTTCTTGTGAAATTTATTCTATGCATGCATATATCCCAAACCATATCTAATCCCAACATTTTTACATGTAGCAAGTTGTTTAATTTGTGATTACTAGATATGAATTAAGCAACTTTATCCTTTAAGATACTATTTTCTTTTTCCATGAATGTGCAATTTTCACAAGTAGATATCACATTTAACTTAGTGGTACAATCACATGAAGAGTTAGTATATTTAACATCTAAGGTTTCATTTTCGATTTTAAGCTCATCAATAAGATTTTGCAATTCAAATTTTCTTTTCATGTTCTAAAATCAACCTTTTTCTATCCATATACTTTCTACCTAACATTTTCAAGATCTTCATGCATTTCAACATAAGCATCATAAAGTATATCATACCTGGCAAATATATCAGAATTTGAAATAGAATCGAAGAATTTACCTCACTAGGCTCATATGGCTCACTTACTTTACAAGAATTCAACTTTTGAGCCATGAGACATAGCTTGTTTTATTCTTCATCTTCCGAGATCCTTCTTTGTTAGTTCATGTTTAGAAAATGACTTATCTAATGCGATGAGATGGTTAATAATGTGAGTAAATCGCTTTTGCAAATCAGAAATAGACTCATGTGAAATAACTCATACTCATGTATCAAAGAATTTAATCTAGATCATTTGACCTCACTAGATGCCTTCATGATTTACTTGTAAAGTGTCCCACATAACCTTGGCACTATTATACTGAGAAATCCTAAAGAACTCATCATATGAAAGTGTGGAGGTAATAATATTTTTTTCTTTCAAATCAAGCTGCATTTTTCTCTTTTCCTCGTTGGTCAAGAGACTTCTTGGTTTCTCCTTCAACCATGTATAGTGCAATGAAAGGTTCATATTCTAAAGCATCCCAAATATACTTATCAATGGCCTCAATATAAATCATCATTCACATTTTCTAGAAGGTGTACCCCTTGCCACTGAAAACCAGAGGGCGGTTGATGGATGCACCACCACTGTCAAAAGGGTTAGAAAAATGGTTAAGCAAGTATGGTCGTACTAGCTCTAATACCACTTGTTGGGTCCCATATGGCTATGTAACTCACCTAAAAGAGGCGAATAGGTAATACGATACACAATTATTGTTGCTCGATAAACAAATAGATTTTACAAAATCACTTACTGTTTAATCGATTAACTCCTTCTACAGATAATTGATTAACTAAAGAACCTAATCGATTATTCAGTTCTTGTTCTATGAAAAACATAATTCTTGATTTCCAAGATTACTCAGATTCAACTTAAACTTATATGCATTCTTCTAGATGATTAAGAACATGAAATGCACTGAACAGAATATACAAATAACTCAGAATAATATGCATGTCAAGTTAAGGAAATGATGTAATACATAAATATAAAGAATTAAGGATTGAGAAGAATGAGACACAGCTTTTATCCTAGTTCATTTGCGGGTCCACTTGCAAACTACATCTAGGCCTCCCCTTCTAATCTTCGGAGATTTTTCTTCACTATTGGAAAACAATTGTTTCTTACAAACACAATTCCAATACAACACACAAGAACTCCCTTCTTGGATACATTGAGCCCTAAACACAGTTTGACCACTCAACTCGCCTAATAGGATACAACATTGTCCGTGATTCTGGCCCCAACCGATTTCTTTCTCTACCCAAGACTTCTTGCCTTGTAAAGACAATCACTAATACCAAACCACAACTAGGATTTTCCCAAACCAAATATCTTCAATGGTGATACTAAACACACCAAGAGAATATGTTTATGCCTTGTCTAAATCTTTCAAGTTATTGATCCACCTATGTGTGCAGAATATTCACTCTTCTAGAATCTAAGAACCCTTCTACAAATCTCACAGAACCAGAATATAGAAAATGTGATATGCAAGGTTTATTTACAACGATATGACAATGAAGCTCTTTGGAAATCTTTCTAAAGATTGTCCATTTTCTATTTTTCAAAAGAACACTTCAAAAATCTCTCTAAATATATGAAAGAGAAAGAGCAATGATTTTCAGAACTATGTGAAATTTGTTTTTCATGTGTGTATTCTAACCTCTATGATAAGTATGTTATGAAGCAATATGAAAAACTTGAGTTAATATACAATTCTATTTTTTGCTACAGATAATCGATTATCACTAAATTTAATTGATTAACGATTTTTCAAAATACAAGAAACCAGAAATTGTAACAACCCTTACTCGATTAAACACATACTTAATCGATTAACGAATTCTTAAGATTTCAATGCATAATAGATTAAAATAACTCTTAATCGATAAAGGTTTTTCAAAAAGATATTTCAATATTATATGAACCTCCTATATGAGTTTTAAAATTATGATGCATGACTTTGAACAATGTATCATTTAAAACTCGTTTTAAATGCATCAAAATTATATGATCATGTATGTATTAATGTGGATGTAAATCATGTAAGTATGCATGTAAATCTCATTTTAGTTATGATTGATTTTAGCTTGTGAGACTTCCATTAGGGTTCATTCTAGCCTAGACTCTTTCTAAGAAAACATCTTAAGACCTAATAAAGATATAAAAACACTTAGCCTCAAGATCTTCTTGAATTCTTTATCTTGTGTGAATCTTGAGTCTTGACTTTGTTTTTGGCTTTGTTGTTTGTTGATTTGTTCATCCCTTCAAGTTTGTCCTTGATATACAATCTTTGTTGTCGATCTTTGTCTTTATCAATATCATTCTTTCATCAACCTTTGTCTTCATCAAAATCTATATGATGCATGTTTGCATACACAATCTTCTCATTGATACATGCTTTCATATACAATCTGCTCATTGATGCATGCTTGCATATTCAAGTTTATCACTTTCATCAAATATAAGGCTTCATGAGGTGGTATGCCTATATCAGAGTGGTGGGTGTGTTGAAAGGATTTTTCACCTTTTGGTTTTGAGTTATGAGTAATGACTTTATTTATTTACTCACTTTCAAGTTGAATTAATTGTACCATAAAGTTTGGTCTCTTTTTATTAAGTTAACCATATCATTTCTTATGAAAGATTAGTATCAAAGTTAACTGTACCATTTCTTGCGAAAGGTTGGTCTCATAATAAACTATATCATTTCTTACGAAAGGTTGGTATAAAGAATAAAGTAATAAATAAATTGTTAGAATGTTAGTTGCAGAAAAGTAAATGATAAAAAGTAAACAAAGAAAAAATAAAGAGTTAATAGTTAGTTGCCAAATTTAAATGACTGAATATGAATAATTAAAAGAAAGAGTTAGTAGCATAAATTAAATGAAGAAATGTAAAAATTAGCGGTTAGATTAATTATTCATCACTCTTTATTTAAAACTAACAATTCATTCTTTGAATTGCACCTTTTGTATATTATTCATATTCACAAATCTATAAACCATGAATTGGTTTGAACTTATGTTTTTAGAAATTCTTTATCAACAAATAAAATTTATAATTTTAACAATTTACTATTTTACACTTGTATCTCTTTCAAGATTCAATTGTAGTACCATATAGAGTTATATCTATCTCAATTTCAGAGGTGACTTACTTTTCATGCCATGTATGGAGCTCATGTATTTTCCCAATTATTACACAGGTGAATGGCCATATGTTCACATTTTGTCAAGACTAATTATCATGGACATGATAATTGGTCTTGTATAGACTTTTAAGGATATGTACTCCTAGCTCCTTGAGTCCATATGTAACTAGTGGTATAGAGATCAGATGGGTTGTTAAAGCTACTGATGATTTTCTATTATTAATTGAAATATTTCATGTTTCAAATAGAAAAAATCCCTTTTCATTCCCCATTTTTTGTTGCAGAAATGCAACATTCTTCTTAGGGATTGAGCAATGGCAGCAGTTCCATCATCTAGAGCAATGACTTGGCCTTGCAGCTGAAGGGACTGTAGAGCTTGGGCATATAGTAGAGTCTCCTGTTATTTGTACTGCGACATCAATTATTCCTCTGGGGTGGAATGATGGGCCTGCAATAAAAAATGGAGAACCTCTGAAAGTTGATATTATTGGTTTTGGCTTGCATCTCTATACTCTTGTTCGTACTCAAGTGAATGGTAACTGGTATAGTCATTACCCTGTAAAACATCAATAGTTATTAGATTATTTTTCTCTTGATAATGTTTTTCTAGGACTGATTAAGGAATTAGTTGGGAATAAGTTTTTCTTTGTTTTCTACAGAGGATATGTAGAGATTGGGCCACATCTTGCATTGTTTTTTCGAACTTAATTGGCTGTTAAAGAGATAAATAAAAAATAGTTAAATATTTTTAGTAATATTATATAATTATATATTATTGTTTATTTCTCATTCCTAATTACATTTTTGAAAGAAATAAAAAATATTTTTATATTATTATTAATTTATTATTTCTCTTCTAAATTTTATACTCCCAAACAATGAATGTTTTCCTTCATTTTTCCTTCATTTCCTCCCTCTTCCTAACCCTTTGATTCATCTGCTTCCTTTTTTGGAAGGGAATAGGAGGGAAGGGATGACTTTGGAAAGTCTTCCCCTTTTCAAGAGTTAGATGAATGAGAGACAAATGTTTTGAAGACATTGATGTTTGATTTATATAGTTGACCCAACATAATGGGAAAAGCTTTAATTATGCCGTAAAATTATCTATCCTCATTCAGTCTTCAGTTCATTGCATCACGCAAAGCTTTAGTTACATGTAAGTACCAGATTATGGATGCTTGTGTAGAGGTGGTTTCGGAAGTCGTCGACAAGCTAGTTTTTATAGTAATATAAGAGCTTTGCTGATCGCTGTTTTTCGTTAAACAATAAAGTTCCTGAATGAACTTGTCCACTGTTCTTATTTTTTCCATTTGATCTGTGCAACATAAATCTAATTTGATACTAATAATCTAGATTCATTGATTATTGACATAGATGGTGTGGAATTGATATATGTGCAGTGCTAAGATAACTGCTCCACTACTTAGTAATTGAAGTATATAACGTGCTGCCTTTCTTTTACATTACCAGTTTCTCATTGCTTATATTTTCTACTTATTGGAATATATTAAAACATCTTAGATATTCTCTTTATATCTTGTTGTTATCGTAGGAGGCGGTGGTGGTGCTGCGCGCGTACGTGTGTGGAGATGTTTTGTTTGTGTGAATCCTTATCCACTCACAAAATTCATTGTACCCCTTAGGGCATATCCCAAGGTTGCAACTTAAGATTTATAAAGGCTTTCAACTTCCATCATCAAAACAATATGGGATTTGAGGAGTTTTTTCATTTCACATCCTCAAGAATCTCATTAATGACCACTTTAATGTGCATTTAAACCACATTAAAACTCATCATTTTTGAACAAATTCCAACATATATAAGTATTATCTAGATATTTTCTATAAAATAATTTAAGATATTTTAAGATACTTTCGTATATTCTAATACTACCAGACAACTTAAATAGGTCAGATGTATATGATGTATATTTATATCTTAATTAGGTGTTCAACTACATTTGAGTCATTTCCCTCTCCACCAAACTATTCTTCAAATTATGGAATTGAACCGTACAGAACATGAGAATATTGGTTGGTGCTCCACTAAGAAGCCAGATGTGAGTCGCTCAGAGCTTATTCCATTTTATTTTTACCCTTATTTTTAGTCTCTTGCATCAGTTCTGGTCTTAACATGTTTCCTTTCCAACTTCATTCCAAGACAATGGCGTTCCACACTTCCTCCCATATAAAGCTTCATAAGATGACATATATATACTAGAGTGATAGCTATTGTTATACGTGAATTCAATCAACCGAAGAAGTTTGTACCAACTTCATCGTTGTTCCAAAATACGCATGCCCCCAACAATTGTTCTAAGGATTGAATTGTTCTCTCTATTTTCCTATTTGTTTGTGGATGATAAGTTGAGCTCATTCTTAAGTTTGACCCTAAAGCCTCGAGTAGACTCTACCAAAAACCTGATGTAAATGTAGGGTCTTGGGTAGACACAATGCTCATAGGTACTCCATGGAGTCTTACAATTTCTTTGATATAGAGTTGAGTTAACCTTTCTAAAGAGTACTTGACTCTGATTGTTATGAAATAGGCAAAAAATTTCAGCCTATCCACCATTACCCATATTGAATCATGACCTGTGGGAGTGTTTGGTAGTCCTCGAATAAGATCCATAAATATACTATAACATTTCAATTTCGAGATACTCAAGGGTTGTAATTCTCCTTCGGGTCTTTGATGTTCAGTTTTTGTCCTATGGGATGTTAAGCAAACCATCACATAATAGTTAAATTTCTCTTCAATCTTGGCCACAAAAACATCTTTTTCAAATTCTGATACATTTTTGTAGTTCCCAGATGAAAACTGAACTTATTCTTATGAGATTCTTCCATAATCAACTACCTTAGCTTCAATTTTGGGGTAGGCATATTCGACTTTGGAATCTAACAATCCCATTTATCCCTTGCTTAACCTTTATTTTAATGCAAATGACTTTTTACTCTAAATATCCTAGACAGTTAGTAATTCTCTTATCATGTCCAAAAATATAATGGTGATTTTCATCATTACCAAAACCATTTTGTTTTCTAAAAGATTGCAAACTAGATTCGAAGAGAACTAGGAATCCTTGATGAAAAATGTCTTGATTGAGCTTATGTTATTACCTTGCATGATTTATTTGCCTTGTATGCTTCAAAATGAAAACACGTTGAATGCTAAATATTCCTTGTATGATCTATGCTTCTGTGTATAAAAGCTTTATATATGTGTGTCACTACTCAAAAATGAATTGTTAAAAAGTTTGAAATCCTTGCATGCTTTTAAAAACATCCAAAATGCTGTATCTGATGCATTTAATCGATTAAGGACATAAGTTAATCGATTACCTGAGTGAACTTTTTAAAAACTGGTATTTTTAACTCAGGTTAATCAATTAAGCCAAGCTGTTAATCGATTAACGACACCAATATAACAGAAAAAGAAGCGTTTCTGGGCATTTTTCAAAACCTTCATCATCCCTTTTTCTCTCAAATCTTAGAGGAACGAGTTCAACATCATCCCTAAACTCCAACTTAGCCCAAACCGAATAACCCCACCCCACTCCATTTCCACTCCATAAACCGGCTTCTCCATCTCCAATTTCCAAGAAATCCAATTTCCCCCAAATTCATAACCCTACCTTAGGTTCCCTTAAAATTCCTCCATTAAACCTTCATCACAGTTCGATTTCAACTTCAATGGAGAGAAGACGTGCTAAAAGAGTCAAGACAATCGCTCGACGTCCACCACGTGTTCCAAAATAGTGCCATCTCAACAGGCAAGGCAGACCGTGGGGACCCGTATTATTCGCTGATTCTGCAAGAAACCCGGTTGCTCAAATTTCATGGGAGGAAACCCACATACATAAGGTTTGCAAATATGACTTGGTTAGAGGAATAGAACTTTGATTTTTCGTTTGGTTTGCAAGCAAAAGGGGTTGTCCCCATCTTGGAATTTAAAGGTAATATCTACCCTGCTCTAGTTAGGGAATATTATGTCAACTTTAGATATAAGGATGGAAAGTATTGGTCAATGATTGCTGGAAAACTGTTTGAGCTGTATGAGGACATTTTCATGAACGGGGGTGGTTTATCGTGTAATGGTGCTAGCTTAGGAGACTGTGGTTGGGCAAACGACAACACTTTTGATGCTGCTGAAATGTATAAATCTTGTTTGCGTAGACCTCAGTTGTCTATTCAATGTGAATTAACCAAAGTTGGGTCGTTGTCCGTAGAGAATAGGCTCCTACATTATCTGATTTCCTATATTCTGATTCAGAGGAACACAAATCATGCACAACCTGCCGTGAATGATTTTAGGTCCATGTTTGCTGTCAAGGAGAATATAATGATCAACTGGCATGAAGAGATTCTGAAGGTCATGTATAGTGTCTCCACTTCATAATCAAGGTTGCTTCCTTATAGTATCTTCATTTCGCGAGTTATTGATCATCTGCATATTGATGTCTCAGATACTATAGTTCTGGAATGTTCTGACAAGGATTATTTGATTGGTGAGAGTCTGATTCATAAGATGGGCATATATAAGTATGGCAACACATGACAATATCAAGAAGACTTTAACAATGTGAATCTTGATCCATATAGTGAGGATGATCAAGATGATGCTCAAGAGCCATATGTTGCTACCCAGGGGGAGTCTTGTGGTCATGCATCACAAGAACCAGTTTTTGGACAAGCTTACCTGGATGCTATGGAACAATGTCTCAACAACAGGATGAATCTTCACATTCAGTCTCTGAAGGACTCATATCATACGGATCTGGAGAATTTTGAGGAGTGTCAGAATGCTTATATTGATAATCATTATCAATCATTGAGGAACTTCGTTCAGACAATTGTTGATTCACAAAACATGAGGTTGTGTGCAGAGTTCAACAAGTTGAGTACCCTCATCAAGGGTGGTGGTAGCTCGATGATTCCTGACAACGAAAACCCTCAATCTCATCCCTAGTTAGAAGACCTTAGAGCTTTAGGTTTATCCTTCCTAGTTTATGGACCTTGTTGTTCCTTGTTACCCTCTTGAGAACTTATTTTTTATTTCATGCTTTTGCATTTATATTGATTATAATAACTCCTATCTTCTGCTGATTTACTGCATTGAAATTGAAACAATTTTTAAATGATTTCAAATTATCTTTCTCGTGCCTAAATGATAATTATGTTGCAAATAGAATACTCTTATGTTTAATGGATCTTGATCATGTCTGGTGTATGTATCAATATTGAATGCTTATGCCTGCTACTAACTACTCAAATATATCAATGCTAAATCATTTCATTCTTAAATTGAGTAAACATAGTCTTTCATGCCATTAAATTAGTTGTGTTACTGTTTGCTGTCCATTTAATCGATTAAGACATGTTGTTAATCGATTAAATGTTGTATAAATGTGCATTTGTTCAAGCTTCTTACAACTGATTGATTGATTAATTGCCCAAAATTAATTGATTAATTACAGTCTGTCATAACTCTAATAACTCTTCTGACTTTTGACTAGAATTGAATACTTGTATCTTTTTGATAATGTCAAAAGGGGGAGAAAAGTTGCTTGTTGTGTTAAATTTATTTGTAGGTTGAAATAGCTTTTGCAGGTTGTTGCATAATAGCTTTCGTAATACAATTGCTTACCTAAGGGGGAGCAAAGGCGCTTCAACTTTGAATGACAATCATTAACAACCATTATGCAAACTCATCGTCAAGCTAATTCATCAAATGTTACGACGTATTTTGATGTGGTATTTGTCATCATTAAAAAGGGGGAGATTGAAAGTTCAAAGTGTCAAGGATATCACTACTAATGCTTTGCCTATATTTTGATGAAGACAAGGTTTTATTAAAGCTTGAAGATGGCTCAACAATCAACATGCCTAGAGCTCATTGGTCATATCTAGACTAGGATATATAAATAGAGTCAGTATTCTAAGTACTCTGGGATGTGTGCCTTAGTAAGTGAGTATAGGTGAGGTAAACCTCGGTACAAGTCTCTCAAGCCATTATAATTGTCATATCACATCCATGAGACATATCATCTAATTTAATTATATATTCATGCATTAATCATACATGTTATATGTGCATATTAGGCATAATATAATTGCTAAAACGTGTAAAGGAGTTAAGCATAACATATGAGTAGTTTACCTTTTGAACCACATATTCTAATATGTTGGTTAATCGATTAACGTGGTGACTTAATCGATTAACTCAACCGTTTTTCTGTTATATCAATGTTTCTGTGACAACTGGTTTCTGTTTTAATCATGTTGCATTGGTTAATCGATTAACGTGTTACCTTAATTGATTAACAAGTTTGTTTTGTGTCATAACTGTTTTCTGTTTTAACTTCTTAACTGATTGCAACGGTTGAACTGCCAAAACTGCCTTGTATAAGTTTAGGCAATTTCTAGAAAAGTGCAACATTGTATTCTATTGTATAGGATTGATTTAGACAGCATATTTCGTGTTTTACATTATGTTTTGTAGAGAGAATTGTATGTGTGAGGAAGAGAGATTAACATGCCATATTGAATATTGATTCTTTGTTATTTGCATACTGTTTTTCATATGCTTAGTCTCATCCTTATCTTGCTCACATGTTCATGCATTATTGATAAAGATTCTTATAGAGATATCTTGTGATTACTGTTTTTGATTAACTCACATGTATATGATGGCTTGAGTGAATTGTGAGTGGGTTAGTCTTAGGGTCTTTCATTGTTATATTTCAAGCATTATTGTGCTTATAATAACTTGCTTCGTAATCTATTTTTGTGTGTATTGGATTGATCTCTTGGTGTCTTACCACGACAGAGATAAGGATTCTTCACCAAGACTAGGAGGTCTTGATTTGAGAACAAGAATCTTGGCTGGGGCTGGTTCGCGAGAAAGGTTTTCTCAGACGATAGGTAGAGTCAAACCAAGGGTTAGATGTTCTAGATTTCAAGAAAGAAACGTCCTATATTTTGTAAATTGAATTGGTGTATGTGATTATACTTGTATTCAATATAGTGAAGAAGAAAATCTACGAAGATCAGAAGGGGAGGCCTGAATGTAGTTTGTAGTGGACTGTAAACGAACCATGATAAAAATCCATCTTTGCACGTTGTTTTCTCCTTAAATCTTCTTTACATTTCTTGTTGTTTTAATGCGAGTTAAAAGCTGATATTTTAAATGATTGTACCCTGCCATATACTTGTTAATATTGCCTAAAAATATTTGCTTTATCTCTGCTAATTTGGTTTTAAATAACTGTGTAATTAGCTGCTCTGATCATTCTGTTATGTGTGTGTGTTAATCGATTAAGACATGTTGTTAATCGATTAACTGAGTTGTTTCCAGATCTGGATTTTGGTGCGAGAAGCAGTGATTGATAACCGCTACACCTATTCAACCCCCCCTCTAGGTGTTCCTAGGCCACTGTTACCTAACACCACTATTCTGACAAAAGAGACTACCCTTTTGTAATAGTGTTACTAACTCAAATAAATGCTTTGAAATCTTACATATGGACATTTGGGGTCCTTATTCCATCACTTCTATTTTTGGCCACAACTACGTTTTGACTCTTGTTGATGACTTTACTAGGTTTACCTGGGTGATTTTGATGAAATCAAAAACAGAAACTAGGAAACACATTATGCATTTTGTTGCCTTCATAGAAACTCAGTTTGAAACCAAATTAAAACATATTAGGAGTGATAATGGTTCTGAGTTCTTCATGAATGATTTATACTCATCAAAGGGAATCATTCATCAAGGAATTGTGTCTATACTCCCCAACAAAATGGAATAGTGGAAAGGAAACACCAACACATTTTAAGTGTTTCTAGAGCCATATACCTTCAATCCAAACTACCCCCAAAGCTACGGAATTTTGCCATTCAACATGTTGTCCATATTATTAATAGACTACCCTCACCTCTCCTACATAACAAGACTCCTTATCAATTACTATATGGAACTTTACCCTCCTTAAATACTCTTAAGGTGTTTGGCTGCTTAGGTTATGCCAGCACAATCCCCGTCCATAGAAGTAAATTTGATAATAGATCTAGAAAATCAGTTTTTTTTGGGTTATAGAGATGGCACCAAAGGTTTTGTCATGTATGATCTATCTTCTAACAACATTTTTGTCTCTAGGGATTTTCAATTCTATGAATTTGTCTTCCCTTTTAGTTCCCTTACCACTCCCAATTAATTTCCTTCTAGTCTACTCCACCAAATTCCCTTCTCTTTGGATCATAATATTGAACCTTCTAACACTGCTCCTCCTTCCCTATAAAATAACTTCATCTTCAAGAACCTCCTACTCCCTCTTCCCAACCCTTTCCATCCACTAGTACCAATCACAACCCAATCCCCACAAGACAATCACAGAGAATAAGAGGTCATCCCTCTTATGTCTAAGACTACCATTGCAACTTAGCCAAGTCCCTTAGTGGTCCTTCTCCTAACACCCCAAGTATAAACACTTACCTATGACCATTACTCACCCAAGTATAAACACTTTTGTTTAGCAATAAGTTGTATTACTAAACTTTCAACATAGAAACAATCCTCTCAAATACCACATTCGCAGCTTGCTATGGACATAGAATTAAAGGTCCTTGATCACAACAACACTTGGTCCCTTGTCTCACTTCCTCCTAACAAGTCTTCTATAGGCTGCAAATGGGTCTATAAGACCAAACACGATGCTGATGGTTCAGTTGAAAGATATAAAGCTCGATTGGTTGCCAAGGATTAAACTCAACAAGAAGGAGTTGATTTCTTTGAAACCTTCTCCCATATTGTTAAAATCACAATTGTTTGTGTTGTCCTTGCTCTTGCTGCCGCCAAAGGATAGTTTTTAGAACAACTAGACATCAACAATACTTTTTTGCATGGAGATCTCCATCAAAAGGTATACATGCTTCCCCCTCCAGGCCTCTCCCTACATCAACCTAACCTTGTTTGTAGATTACACAAATCCTTTTATGGCTTTAAAACAGGCCAGCGGGGAATGGCACACCACTCTCTCCACTACCTTACTTTCCCTATGTGACTTACATTCACAAGCTAACCAAGCCTTTTTTACTAAAATATAAGGACATTCTATCACCATCATCCTTGTCTATGTTGATGATATGGTTCTTGCTGGTAATAATTCTACTGAAATACAGCATGTAAAGAATTACCTTGACACTTCCTTCAAGATCAAAGACTTAGGTCCCTTGAGATTTTTTCTCGGCCTAGAGATTACCAGATCTAAGAATGGCATCCATCTAAATCAAAGACATTATGCTCTTTCTTTATTAAGTGATATTGGTTCCCTTGCTACTAAACCTTCTGCAATACCCTTTGATCCTGCCACTAAACTTCAAGTAGACTTAGGTACTCCTTATCATGATCCTTTTGCCTATAGGAGACTAGTTGGCAGATTAATTTATCATCCTATTTCTAGACCAGATTCATCTTATGTTGTTCAACAATTAAGCTTGTATATGCACAAACCTATGGACCTTCACTATAAAGTTGCAATGAAGGTCCTCCATTATTTGAAACAATCCATTGCCCAGGGTCTGTTCTTTCCCTCTAACATTGACATTAAACTCAGTGCCTTTGCTGACTCTGACTGGGCTTGTTACCCAGATACAAGGCAATATATTACTGGTTTTTCATTTTTATAGGTTCATTTCTCATTTCCCGAAAAACAAAGAAGTAGAAGACCATTAGTAGATCAACATCTGAGGCTGAATACATGGCTCTTGCTTCTGTTTCTTGCGAAATTTAATGGCTAAGTTACCTCTTCACTGATTTGGGTATTCCTTTTATGAATCCTATTTCTGTTTATTGTGATAACCAATCTGCAATTTATCTTGCTCATAATCCAGTTTTTCACGAAAGATCGAAGCACATTGAGATCGATTGCCATATTGTTCGTGAGAAGATTCAACAAGATCACATACATCTCATGCCAATCTCTTCTACAAACTAACTTGCAGATGCTTTTACTAAGCCTTTGCCTATTGTTGCCTTTTCTCTTTTTTTGTCCAAGTTGGGACTATGTTCAATTCATTCCCCTGTCCAACTTGAGGAGGTGTAAAACTGATTATGCCGTTACTTAGTCTAGGTTCCTTTAGTTTCAATTTGTTTTCCTTCTTTCTATTTTCGGGTTTCTATTAGGGTAGTTAAAGCTCTTGTGCTAACAACTTTCCCTTTTTAGTAAGGGTTGGTTGTTATATATTTTCCTCTATAGTTCTTCTTTCTCAATTAATCAGTAATAATATTCATAGAGCTTTTTCAGATTCTTCTTTTTCTCTCTTCAATGGCTTCTTGTTATGCTCATGTTATCTTCTTGAGGAAATCTAAAAACATAACCAATGGACATATTACTTGAGTTTCTGAACTGTAAAAGTCTAAACTAAAATGAGATGATCATTCTCACATGAACATGAGCATTATTTAAAAATATCAAATTCAACAAGTATGCCTTTTGTTTGGTAAAACCACACCTTGCAAGCATCATGTGCATCGTGAAATTATATGCATGCAAATATATGTAATATTTACAAACAAGTTCTATATCATGTATAATCATAGAAAGACTACTTACACCTTACTTGTCTAATGAGATACCAACAAAGAAAACTTATTTTCCAAATGAGATAACATGAAATTGGTTTTGATACCACTTGTAACAAAATAATCTTTAATATAGAGGTTTTAATGGCGGTAGACTTTATACTTAAAATATAAATAATAATACATACATACTAAACATGATGAACAAACTATTGTCATATAGCCAAGATCTTTCATGTTAAATCATCAAGAAGAATAAAGATAAAACTAGAACTTGAGCGGAAGCGTACCTTAATGTATTCATTTGATAATATTTATAATGGCTTGAAGAGAATAGAGTTATTTTGTTGTATCTACAATTGGGGACCATAACCTCTTATTTATAAGGAAGTGCATACCCTTCCATGAAAGGTGATGCTACTTGATTTTTTTATTCCAATTTTGCTCATCATAAAATAGAAATAAGACTTTAAGTATCTAAATAATTTTCATGACAATTATATCTATAATCATCTACCTTACATGAATTAGATCAATTGAGTATCCAAACCACACTTAAACATTACATGTGTTGATCCAAAAATTCTTACAATTTTGGTTATAATTCTTTATCACAAGAACCCAATTAAAAACTATTACAGAAATTAGGTACCAAATTAAAAATTTAAACTATAATGACTTATTTAAAAATTCACACATAATTTAGAAAAATACTTATAGTTCTCCAAACATCCCTTAAAAAACCCTCCATCAATGCCAACTTCAAACCCTAAAACTCTACAAACTCCTTTACCTTATACCCTCGTCTCTAACATCTTCCAAGAAGCTTTATCTTCCTCACTCCATTTTAGCTTCATAACAAACCTCTCACAAATTCCTATTCATTTTTAACTTCATTTCCACCATAGTGTGAATATATATGATTGGCCAGCAAATATTTAGTTATTATTTTTTCGACTACATTTATTTCAACAAATAACAAATAAGTGAAAATAAGTCTCATTTTTGATAGAAATGTTGTGCTCACCTAGAGTTATAAGTGAGTGGCATGCCATATTTTCATTTTCTTGTGCACAAAGTGTTAAAGAATAAACTAGCAAGTTACTCATGCATTAGCATATGGCGATATTTTTTTGCCGCATGATTAAGAACACACATATTACATGTGTATTTATACGGTTAAGAACATATATATTACTCGTGCATTCATATTGTTAAGAACACATGTTACCCATACATTCACATGGCTAAGAACACATGTGTTACTCGTACATTTACATTGCTAAGAATACACATGTTACTGATGCATTAGTATATTTAAACACATATGTTACCCGTGCATTACAGTGTTAAGAACACATATGTTACTCGTGTAGTTGTCTGTTCAAACACATTAGGAAAAAAATGACAATTTCGAATTTGAATTTTCTAATAAAAATAGGAAACCAAAACATGATACTATATGATTTTTTTTAAATAAATATTTTAAAAGTTGTAGAAAATAAAATTATTTTTTCAATTTCGAATTTGATTTTTTAATGTAAATAGGAAAATCAAATTGTGATACTATGAGTTTTTTTATTAAAAATATATTAAAAATCTAAAAAGAACTTCAATTTCGGATTTAATTTTTTCAATGATAATAGGAAAAAATTAAAATCCAAATAATTTGAACTGTAATATTAAAATTCAGTGGGAAAAGCATCACAAAACTTGATGTAATGAAAAGTACAATAATTCTTAGAATGATAGTAATTGTTAAATATAATAGATAGATTAATGCAAATATTGAATGAAGTGAAATTGTATAGTTTTTTCAATTTAAATTAAATAACTATATAAGAGAAGATGAAGAGATTATATTAAGGTTTTGTTACTAAAAGTGTGATCATAATATTTGATAATAAAAATATTAATTGGTCGAATAGTTAGATTGATGATGATATATTATTAATAATTTATCATTAATAAGAATATGTACTAATATTCATCACCTCTTCCATAATTAAAACTTTAAAAAGAAAATAATTGATTGTTAATACATAATATAATTTTTCTTCTAAATTTTAGCTATTTATCATTAATATGATTATGAATAGTATTTATCACCTCTCTCATAATTATGTTAATTAAAACTTTAAAAGATTTGAGTGGTCCAGTAATTACTTTTCATCGTTGTCAGCAACATAACACGTCGCATACTTTATATATTTTTTATTATTAATTATGAAAACATACATTACACAATTAATTATATGGTTTAGGTAGATACATAGTAGTACCATGAAACCTTTTAGGAGGGAAATAAATTAAGGAGGAAGTGACATGTGGCAAATGATGATGTGGAAGAAGTTTAAAATGAGATATTTTTTATGAGAAGCGAATAGAGTGTGAGTCAATGCATTGCAAGTGTCTGGAGCTGTCTATGAGAGAAAAAATTGCACTAGCATTTGGCACGTATTAAATGATAACATCATTAGGAACTTTTTTATTACATAGTAAATAGATTTAGTATAACGTGTAGTCATTACAGATAAATGTCTAATGTCATATTTTTTTTGAAATTATTAAGAAATGTAATAATAAATTTAATATTTTTATATTATTATAATAAGGAAAGAAAATATATTGTTTAGTCATCATAAATAAAGGTCTAATGCCATATATTTTTTAATAATTAAAAAACTCAATAATGGATTTAATATTATTATATAATTTAATATATTATTATAATAAAGATAGAAAATATATAATGTGGCTATCATAGATAAAGAGAGAAGGACATGTTTTGTTTTGAAATAATTAAGAAATGCAATAATATATTTAATATTATTATAATAAGGAAAAATATATAGTGTAGAAATGTACACATGAAGGAGATGAAATCATTTTAGATGTAAAAAAATGAATGAAAAATTGACATGTGACAATAGATGATGTGGAATGACCTTTTATTATTATATAGTTAATAAAAATGAAATAGATAGATATGGAGGATAGTTCATTAATGCTCCACCAAACTCAAAGGTTTCGGATGGACAAAAATGAGCTAAGAAAGTGGTGGTACCATAGAATTCAAGATGGTGTAAAAATTGAAAAAGAATAAATGAGAGCGTTTAAAAGAACTAGAAGGTAATTTAGGAAAACTTAATAACAAAGCGAGATTGAAATTTTATGTGTGATAGCATGAAGGTGGGGGAATGTGCCTCACAATTATTCAAATCAGAGATACAGTAAAATGGGAAATACTATTAGGAAAAAAATTGTCCATAGTTAGGTAAATTATTTAGGAACTTTTAACTACTTGATGATCAATCTCGTTTAACTAATAACGAGCAAAAAAAGGATTTGATCCAACAATTATGTTAATATCTAGGAGTCACATGACGAATCATTAAAGTAATAATTATTTTTATATATTAATTATTATAAAATATATAGAAATGTAATCAAAATCAAAAATTTGTTGCATACCAGCAGATATCCACTATCCATACGGATACTCACAAATAATATAGGTATGGGTATGAGTATATGTATACACTACTATGTCTACCTGACCTCACTATAATCTCTATCCAATTTCAAGACCTCACCCATATATCTAATACTTGTTTAGGTTAATATAAGCATCAAGTCATTTTAATATTAAAGTCTTATGAGTTGTCTTTTTATATTAGTTAAATGAGTTAGACTTTGAACCCATTTTAGTTATGATTCATTATCACAAGAATCCAATTAGAAATAATTATAGAGATTAGGTCCCTAATTACAAATTTAAACAATAATAACCTATTTAAAAATTCATACATAATTTAGAGAAATGCTTATAGTGCTCCAAACATCACCTAAAAACCCCTCCATCAACACCAACTTCAAATCCCTAAACTCCCACAAACTCCATCACCTTATACCCCCATCTCCAAGCTCTCCCAAAGAAGCTTTATCCTCCTCACTCCATTTTTATCTCCCAAATTCCACTTCATTTTTAACTTCATATATGTGATTGGCCAAAAAATATTTAATTATTAATTTTTAACTATATTTTTCAACAAATCACAACAAGTGACATCTAGAGTTTCATTTTATGATATAAATGTTGTGCTCCCCTAGAATTATAAGTGAGTAACATGCCATGTTTTTATTTTGGTGTGCACAAAGGGTTAAACAATAAATGTGAAAAAGATTGATCTAGACGATGGTAGATTCATACACTGCCAAACTCAAAGGTTGCGGATATGTCTAAAATGGGCTCCAAAAGTGGTGGTGCCATGGAATTAAAGACGATGTAAAAACGAAAAAGATGTAATGAGAGCATATAAAAGAGTGAGAAGGTAGTCCAAGAAAATTTAATAATAAATAATAAAGTGATTGTGAAATTTTACTGAAATACAGTGTTGTGAGGTATGGGAGGATATATTGTCCTTGGTCTTTCAGTGTATCATAAGCTAATTCGTTTACAGTGTTGTAAAGAGCTAGGAAGCATATCTTCATGTAATTTGGAAGAAGTTGAATTGATTTAATATCACAACTGAAAGAAACACCTTTAATAGCTTAGTGATTAACATTGACTAATACTCACTACAATACTATATAGTGTGATGAAGAGTATAACAGTTTAAGGGAATAAATAATTAAACAAATAAATTACCTTTCCACAGCTGCAGTAAAAAGCTCTAGTTCATCCAAGGTGCCATAGACATTATCAATGATAGTTATTAGGGATGCCAGTTTAGTTAAACCTTTGCGAACATGACTAAACTGAGGTCAAAGATCATTCCAACCGTCCAAAAGAAACACTCCATTAGCCTGTCCCTACTAAAGCTTATATTTGACTAGTCTCATCCCCTTCCACCACCTTCATTAATTAGTATGCAACAACAATTTAACCCTCTTTGTCGTATATTAGGAAAATGTAGATTAATAAAGACTTTTATAGTAATAAATTGTTGACAAAAACAACATATATGGAAGAAGCACTTGTATGTTTTATTTTTGTATTATCAAGGATATCCTCTCACCTTTTTCGGGAAAGAATTAATCTCTTTTGGGGTTCATGGCTGCCCCTCCTAACAAGTGTGGCTTCCAGCAATTGAACTCTTGACCATGGAGATCTAGTGACGCCTTACACCATTAAATCAACGCATTGCAATTCTAAGTTGTGATGTTTATAATAATTTGTTTATAAAATAATAAGATTTTATATATGAAAATTGTATTTAAAATCACCGATATTTTTTTTCATATAGCAAGTCCATGAAAAAAAGTATTAATACTCTTATAATATATAAAGGTAACTTCCATTTCAAATCATTTAGATGCAGGTTCTTTTTGTCAAAACAAGTGTTGTACCTTAATTTTTGATTATATGATCTTTCAAAGTTGTCATTGGTTAAAAAATAGAAATTTATATTTTTTTTCATCCACCTGTAATGAAATGGTATCCAAGATAATTGCATAGATTAAATATACCTTTGATTTATTTTATTAAAAAAAATACTTATTTTTTGTCTCTCTCACAATATTAAATCTTCCTCTTACATATACCTATATGCACTATGGAATTAAGATTATATAATTTTATGTTAAAAATTAATTCATTCTATGTGACTACTTAAAAATGTAATTGGTAAACAATTAGAGTTTATCCATTCCAAAAAGGGATTGATACACAAATTAAATATATTTTTATTATTGGAGTTGAAAATACTGATTAGATAAATCTCCTCCAATAGTAACCACTCATGGAATCAAATATCTAACCTCACACATTTCTTAGTTGATTTTTAGGTCAATCATTTTTGCTACATTTGTAAATATATAATTAAGTAACGGAATTTTTACTAAGTTGGGATAATCACGTGTAATTGAGCATACATTTGATGGTAAATTTATATTTTAAATGATGTTTCATTAACCTAATTAATTTTTACATACGTACACAACCAATTTAATCGTTTAGAAATAATAATCTTTGAATATTTGGTGTTTAATCGTTGCTTTATCAGAACTTGTGTACAAAAGTTTATTTATATATTAAGATTTTAATTGGTTAAAGTACATTAAGCACGTTCTATATAAGAAACACATTTCATTTATGCGTTTGTCTCCCTGGTAGCAATGGGTTCAATTATCAAGGACCAAATTCTATTTTTTGCTGCATTATCTGGGGCACCAAGGCCATCTCCATAAAGGTAAAAGCACCGAGAAATTCTAGCAAAGTTGATTGCTATTTCCACGAAATGTTTTGGGAAAGGAGAAGATGTGACTCGATCTTTGTTCAACTTTTTCCAATTTTCGTCGAGCAAACTATGGATATGTTTATAAGCATCCTCATAACTAACACCATTTTCAGACATGTAGCATAAAATCGACTTTGCTTCTTCACCTCTTTCTAATTCACTCTGCAAGATTCAAATATATGATCAAGTAATTAGTCAATTATTCAACTCTCAAATTTAATTTGTGTTTCTAATTTTATTATTTAAATTACTTTGACACTATTGAATTTTAGTAAATTACATAAATCATCTCTCACTTTTTGTATCTACACAAATCACTTTTAATAAATACACGGGTTGTACTCACTACCTAACTCTACAAGGGAGATGCCTATAATCTTTTAGAAAAATAGTGAGGAATGTAATTTTAAAATAAACTTCACGAGTTGTTAGTGTAATTTACTCTTATTAAATAATACATTAGTTAGAATAAATTGATTATTTATAAATTTGCATATAAAATTTGATTATGAAATTGTACTTCTTTTTATGTATTTAAGCAACATCTCCTTAAAATTATAGATAATATTTGTAACGAACTAAAATAAGATTTTTTTACCATTTATTATGTTTTTACTTCTTTGTAATGTGTATCACTCGATATCTAGGAAATTATGACTAGATAAATTTTGACATAATTTACATTGTTAAATATGATAATGGTCATTTCTTACAATTTAATGGAGAAATTGAAATTCAACTTTTGTTGGGCCAAACAACAAATTATTCCTTCCTTAAATTATTTCCTTAAATATTTTCAAAATGTATTAGCCTTACCAAATAACAAATATTTGAATAATAAAATAATCTCAAATGTTTTATTATTTTTATTAATGACATTTAAATATAAAATACACAATTTTAACAATGATCTTGTAATGACAAATGACATGATGGATGATTAAGGTAAGTTACAGTAGTAAAATTACCTTTGAAGTACTTAAATCATTGCAAAGGCGAAAAATAATGGATGGCCTATGCAATAGTTCATGGTAATTCTTGAAGGAAACAAGTGCCTCTTTAGTGATGTTGTGATTTAGCAAGCAATAAACATGAATCAACATAACTACACCACCCACCTACACCTGTGCATTCTTGAGGTAGTCATCAAATTTTGGTAAAATTTTGTCCTTAGACCACTTAGCTTCTTGTAGGAATGCTTTCAACAAATCTGTCCACTATAATTATATTAAGAAAACGAACACTTAGTTTAGTAAGAACATATAACTAAGGAAATGGATAAAAACAAAGAATATTTTATATTGTAGAATTAAATACATTACTCTTATAATTAATTTAGTCTAAATTCTAATTTCAAATGTGACTTTAGTGTCGATTATCACATACTGCTTTCATGAGGTATGGAAGGATATATTCTCCTTCGTCTTTCAATGTGTCATAAGCGAGTTCATTTACAGTGTTGTAAAGAGATAGGAAGCATATCTTCATGTATTGTGGAAGAAGTTGAATTGATTTTATATCCCAACTGAAAGAAATATCTGTATCTAGTTAGCTCACTAATTAACATTGACTAATACCTCACTACAATAATATAAGGGAATAAATAAACAAATAGATTACCTTTCCACGGCTGCAGTAAAAAGCTCTAGTTCATCCAAGGTGCCGTAAACATCATAAATATCATCAATGATAGTTATTAGGGAACACACTTTAGTCAAACCTTTGCGAACATGACTAAACTGAGGTTCAAAGACTATTCCAACCGTCCAAAAGAAAGTCTCCATTAACCTGTCCCGACTAAAGCTTATATTTGTGGCTAGTCCCGTCCCCTTCCACCACCTTCATTAGCGTGCAACAGTAATTTAACCATGTTTGTAATTTATTGGGAAAATGTAGATGATAAACACTTTTATAATAATAAATTGTTGACAAAAATAACATATATGGAAGAACCACGTGTGAGTTGCGATGTTTATAATAATTTGTATTATAAAATAATAAGTTTTTACATATGGACAAACATCTTTTTCTTTTTTCATATATAGTAAGTCTCATGAAAAAAAGTATGAGTACTCCTATATAAAGATGTGTGCCCTTTCAATTCACTTAGATGTTGGGCAAAACTAGTGTTACATTCCAATTTTTGGCTATAAATATTAATTAAGTAATGAAATTGTAAGTTTTATGACTCATTCTAATATTTTAATTTAATTATAATGTTATGAGTAATATGAGGTACGGACATGAGAATATCTCCCATCATAAAGAATAATATAGACTTATTATTTTGTTAAATTTATAGTTTTCCAATTTTTTTTGTGTAAATATAAACTTACTGTGACATTTCTTGGAGATCCTTTTGCAGTGTTGACTGCACAACGTTAAAATCTAGTTTGGCCGCATCAAGTAACACTTTATTCGCATCATTTCTTCTACCATATGCATCAATATACCATTGGGCTTCCATCCTTTGGATTCTATGATGCATGGGAAGCTCCAATGCATGGCTCACTTTTTCAAATTGAATATTCTCTCTATCCTCATTATGCACTCTAAGATGGAAGCTAGTAAAATCTTTGGCCTTATCCAGGATCTCTTCTCCTTCATAACCCAGAAATGAAGCCTCATATAGACTTAATATTCCTTTAACATCTTTGCTAAGGCTTGCCTTAAAATTACCATTATGGTCCATAAACCTCTCAAACATTTCTGCATTATTATGTTAAGTGAAATTAAAAATCTACAATTTACCCATTTTTTATCATAACTAAACTATTATACCTGATGAGACTTCATAGTCATATTCTCTGAGGAGCCTAAAGCTTAAAGCAGCTTCATGGAGGCTTGTATGAGTAATTTGGACATTATATATTTCCAGAGAGAGAAACCTATCAAAGACTTTTGCTATTTCCTTTTCAAAATGGTAGCTGAGACCCAATCGTTTAACATCATCAATTAGCTCCAATGTTGTCCATATGTCTACATTTTCATCATTGATCATTCTCCTCACTTCCTCTTGTAGCTTCATAGAACTTTCCTCATATCTTGTATCCTATGTACATATACACAAAGATCAAATCAAGTATGAGTACCATATAATATATACAATGGGAATGGGGAGTAATAGCTATAAAATGATATTTTAAGTTAAAAAAGTCAATTTGTCTATATAAAGATGAATTATTCATCACCCCATATTCATGATTTAAGGACTGCAAAAAATCGTAATCCCAGTTGTTAGGTTGATAATTGGCTGACTTTCTCTCAGAGACATTTTTGCTTGCCAAACATCGGATGGGGGAATCAATTCTATGCATGAGGAGACTAGGCCTTCCTGGTTTTATATTTTTACCGAAATCAGTAAGTGAAATGAAGGAGGAATTGAGCAACATGGGACTAACTAGGGCCATCAAATTCTAGGTTGATTGAAGCTTGCATATGGGATTTAATTGGGATGTGATCATATTTATAGTTCACCATAAATATTAAATATATTGAAGACTCCACGTTTTAATTTTGTTGCTATTTTATATTTTATAGCCCAGCTAGGCACTGAATCTTAGATGATGACTTAGTGATGATAGTTAATATTTATTGGGATAAAAAAATACACGTTTTATTGCATTTTAGTTTTTTATATTTTTCATAACATTTTCCTCTCTAGTGCTAGTGCTGGTGAATATTTTGACTCTTAATGATGAATTTAAATCCGTTTCAAGTATTAGAGAAAAATACTATTTTTCTTTGAACTTTAAGGGTAAAAATGTACTCTAATAATAAAATGCAGTACTCAGAAAAGAGCCCTAGCAAGTTGCGAGTTCATGATGTTCCAAGAAAGTTGGAAGCTTTAGGCGTGGATTGGGCAAGAGCCCTAGCAGAGCATTTTTCCAGTACTCAGAAAAGAAATGAAAATTTCGAATTTCAATTTTCTAATGAAAATAGTAAACCAAAACATGATACGATCTGGTTTTTTTTTTGAAATAAATATTTTAAACGTTGTAGAAAATAAAATAATTTTTTTCAATTTTGAATTTGAGTTTTCAATGAAAACAGGAAAATCAAATTGTGATACTATATGAGTTTTTTTAATAAAAATATATTATAAGTCTAAAAAAACTTCAATTTCGGATTTGATTTTTTCAATTATAATAGGAAAAAATTAAAATCCAAAGAATCTGAACTGTAATATTAAAATTCAATGGGAAAAGTATCACAAAACTTTGATAGAATGAAAAGTACAATAATTCTTAGACTAATAGTAATTGCTAAATATAATAGATAGATTAATGCAAATATTGAATGAGGTGAAATTGTATAGTTTTTTCAATTTAAATTAAATAACTATATAAGGGAAGATGAAGGGATTATATTAAGGTTTTGTTCATAATATTTGATAATAAAAGTATTAATTGGTCGAGTAGTTAGATTGATGATCGTATATTATTAATTGTTTATAATTAATAAGAATATGTAGTATTCATCACCTCTCTCATAATTAAAACTTTAAAAATAAAATAATTGATTGTTAATACACAATATAATTTTTCTTCTAAATTTTACCTATTTATCATTAATATGATTACGAAATAGTATTTATCATCTCTCTCACAATTATGTTAATTAAAACTTTAAAAGGTTTGAGTGTTCCAGTAATTACTTTTCATCGTTGTCAGCAACATAACATGTTGGATACTTTATATATTTTTATTATTAATTATGAAAATGTACATTGTACAAAATTAATTATATGGTGTATGTAAGTATATAGTAGTACCATGAAACCTTTTAGGAGGGAAATAAATTAAGGAAGAAGTGATATGTGGCAAGTGATGACGTAAGAAAAGTTTAAAATGTGATATTTTTATGAGAAGCGGATAGAGTGTGAGTCAATGTATTATAAGTGTGTGAAGCTGTTTATGAGGGTGAAAATTGCACCAAGCATCTGGCACGCATTAAATGATGACATCATTAGGATCTTAATTATTACATAGTAAATAGATTTAGTATGATGTGTAGTCATCACAGATAAAGGTCTAATGTCATGTTTTTTGTTTTGAAATTATTAACAAATTTAATAATGAATTTAATATTTTTATATTATTATAATAAGAAAAGAAAATATATAGTGTAGTCATCATAAATAAACGTCTAATGCCATATTTTTAATAATTAAGAAACAAAATAATGGATTTATTATTATTATATAATTTAATATATTATTATAATAAGAAAAAGAAATATATAATGTAGCTATTATAGATAAAGACAGAATGACATTTTATTGTTCTGAAATAATTAAGAAATGCAATAATGGATTTAATATTATTATATTATTATAATAAGGAAAAAATATATAGTGTAGGAATGTACATATGAAGGAAATGAAATCATTTTAGATGTAAAAATTGAATGACAAGTTGACATGTGACAATAGATCAATGATGTAAAAACCGGACCGTACCGGCCGGTTCAATCGGAAAACCGGCGAACCAGTCTCCTAACCGGTACAATACAGATGTTGAACCGGCCAAATATCAAAATCGGTCAAAACCGGTGAACCGGCCGGTATTTCACTAAACCGGCCGGTTTATACATATATTTTTTTTTTTGAAAAAAAACTTAAAAACTTAAAAACTCATTACAAGGTGACCCATCTTTCCAACCCTTCTTCAACACTTCAAGGCTCATGCTTCCAAGGTATACTTAGATTACACCTTTTGGTTCCTAACATTCGTGTGTAATCTCACTGAAATTTGTGTAATCTTGGAGTTCTAACTGAAGATAGGATTTGGTGTAAAATTATAATATCGATATGAGACAACTTTGACTCCTTGGTGTTAAATGTTAAAACTCCAAATTTATTTGTTTTGTAGAGTGAGTTATGAACTTGTGTCATTTATTTATATTTTGCGGTTGTTAAGTGATATTTTTGGATTGATATATGTTTTATAATTTAGACTTTGAATTTGTTAAAGACTTAAAGTTGTTTGTTTATGTGAATTTTGAGTAGATTATAAATATGAATTATAAATTTGAGCATCTACCTATTTGGAATTTTTTTGTTATAGGTTTATATATATATATATACATATAAATATAAAAAAATATAAGTAGGTATGTCCGGTTTAACCGGCATGCGGTTTAATCACTGAACCACCGGTTGAACTACTGTAATACTATACCGGTATCCTGACCGGTTTGATAACTGGTACGGTTTTAACAACACTGCAATAAATGATGTGGATGGACTTATTTTATTATATAGTTAATAAAAGTGAAATAGATAAATCTGGAGGATAGTTCATTAATGCTCCACCAAACTCAAAGGTTTCAGATGGACAAAAATGAGCTAAGAAAGTGGTGGTGCCATAGAATTGAAGATGGTGTAAAAATTGAAAAAGATTAAATGAGAGCATTTAAAAGAGCTAAAAGGTAGTTTAGGAAAACTTAATAACAAAGCAGAATGAAATTTTATGTGTGATAGCTTGAACGTGGGGGAATGTGCCCCCAATTCTTCAAATGAGAGATACAATAAAATGGGACATACTATTAAGAAAAAAATTGTCCATAGTTAAGTAAATTATTTGGGAACTTTTAACTAATTGATGATCAATCTCGTCTAACTAATAACGAGCAAAAAAAAGGATTTGGTTTTTTTTATTTTAGTGATCCAACAATTATGTTAATATCTAGGAGTCATGAGTTATACTTTGAACCCATTTTAGTTATGATTCCTTATCACAAGATTCCAATTACAAATAATTAGAGATTAGGTACCTAATTACAAATTTAAGCAATAATAACCTATTTAAAAATTCATACATAATTTAGAGAAATGCTTATAGTGCTCCAAACATCGCCTAAAACGCCAACTTCAAATCCCTAAACTCCCACAAACTCCATCACCTTATACACCCATCTCCAACCTCTCCCAAAGAAGCTTTATCCTTCTCACTCCATCTTTATCTCCCAAATTCCACTTCATTTTTAACTACATATCCACGGTAATCCACCCTAATGTATATATGTGATTGGCCAAAAATATATTTAATTATTAATTTTTAACTATATTTTTTAACAAATCATAACAAGTGACATCTAGAGTTTCATTTTATGATATAAATGTTATGCTCCCCTAAAATTATAAGTGAGTAACATGCCATGTTTTCATTTTTGTGTGCACAAAGGGTTAAACAATAAATGTGAAAAAGATTGATCTAGAAGATGGTAGATTCATGCACTGCCAAGCTCAAAGGTTGTGGGTATGTCTAAAATGGGCTCTGAAAGTGGTGGTGCCATGGAATTAAAGAGGATGTAAAAACGAAAAAGATAAAATGAGAGCATATAAAAGAGTGAGAAGGTAGTCCAGGAAAATTTAATAAAAAAGTGATGGTAAAATTTTATGTGTGAAGGGTTAAAATTATCCAAGTCTCTTGTTGGAAATGTTTAAAATATGTTATTATATGAAGTCTCATATTGTCTAACATCGTAATAGAGTAAAATGTCAATGTTATATATTAGACTCAAATTCCTAATTTTTATGTGCACACACTAGATATAAGTACTCAATAGAAACACACATGGGCACTTGGGTTCATGGGTATGCTAGGGCTTGTAATACTTATCATCTAATAATATTTTGATAGCCCCCAACGCTCCCTAGGATGTAAGCACAATTGGCTAAACTCTGTTACCAAATTCTCTTGTTTCTTCTATTCTATTTATTCTATGCACTTTATTTGATTGTTTGTGGCCAATATTTTGTAAAGATCGCTTCCGCTGCAACAACAATTGTATCAGAGCCAATTGGTAAATGACTCTTAACACAGATGTCCGATAATGACTAAAGTGGTCAAGGCGTGATGGCTAGACAAGGTGCATCAGAGGTATGATGCAATGATAAAGTAGATGGGTTGAAGAAGAAGAAAACATGGTGGATCTGTGGTGGGGGTGATATATGTTAATCTAGAACCCCATAAGTTCATGTACTGGATTAGGATCAAGGTGAAAGAAATGGACTCAGGTGTTGAATTTGGTCGTGAGATAGATACTGACAATATCTCTCCAAATGTTGAGAGAATTAGAGATGAGAAGTAGAATATTATAATGGTATGTTTGAGACGTCATAGTGAAGGATATTAATTGTTAGTAGAACCGCAAAAGTACAAAGGTAGTGGAATGGAAAGAAATGGACGATGGCAGATTCATGCGCCATCAAACTCAAAGGTTGTGGATACGATAAAAATGAGCTCTAAAAGTGGTCGTGCAATGGAATTGAAGACGATATAAAAAATGAAAATGAAAAAGATGAAATGAGAGTGTGAAAAGGTAGTTTAGGAAAACTTAATAACAAAGCAAATGTGAAAAATTATGTGTGACAAAGTGAAGGGTTAAAATCATGTTGGACCTACTCAGTCCATAGTGGGGGCATGCGCTCCCACAAATCTTCAAATGAGTGATACACTAAAATTGAAAAGACTAATAAAAAATATAGAAAATTAGTCCATTGTTACCTAAATTATTTGGGGACTTTAGATATGATCTAAATACATAAAATTATAATCATGTATCTAAATTTTATAATCATTTATAATTTGGTGCATGTGGTAATGTTTTATAAGTACTAACTAGCAAGTTACCCGTGCATTTACATGAGACGATATTTTTTTGCCGCATAATTAAGAACACTTATTACATGTGCATTTATAATTAAGAATATGTATGTTGCTTGTGCATTCGCATGGTTAAAACCATATATATTACCAGTGCATTCATATTGCTAAAAATTATTAATTATATATAAAATCATACGGTCAGGCCATACGGTTTAAGTGTTTAAATTGGATAAACTTAATATGTGTTCTCTTCTTGTTTAACATCTTGCTCGTCTTTCCCAACATTGTTTTTTACACATACATAACATGATATAGTTAGTAGTATCATATTAATAAAAAAAAATCATCTATAAATTTATAATTTCACTATTATTTGATTCTAAAATAAGATTAGTATAAAAATAAATATTATTATTTGACTCTTAAATAACTACAAACAATATGTTATGATTCATATTATTATTATTTTACTATTGCTATAGTAACATTATATTTTAATATTGCGTAGGTAATCATATTCCTTTTATTTTTAAATAACTCACAAACATTATAGAGTTAATTTGTTGTATCATCATCTTATTATATTTGATCATTTAGCTTAATTTATTAATTGTGTATAATGTCATTTTTATAATTGATCCATAAAAATTGAGTTTTTATATTTATTTATGACATTAAAAATATAATTATTTATTTATCAATATAATTATAATTGTGCATTAAGTCTCTAATGTTAAATAATTGTGTAATATGCTCAATTAATCATGCACGTTATGCAATTCAATAAATCAGAATAACTTATAGATTAATGAATCTAGATATAAACAAATTATCAGAGATGATGTAAAACATTAATGAGTAGATATTACTCAATTAATATTCCATAAAATCATTAAATATAATACTGCAAATTTATATTTCATTTTTGTAACTGATCCATAAATTCAAACAACAATTGAATATAAATTGAATTAAATATTAATATTCCGAAAATTTATTATTTATGGCAAATTTATATCAATAATAAACATTGCTTAAAATTAAGGAATTAAATATAATTTAATCAAAATATAAATCAAACAAATTAATTATCACAATCAAATCAAATTGCTTTAATACTTTGATTGTCACATCCTATTAAAGATTACATAGAAATCAATCCAAAAACGCAATGAAAAATCAAATCACAAAACTAATTTTGAGAACAATTATTTAATTTTTAGATAACGGAATAAAAGATATTCAAAGACAATCATGCCTAATGATTTTGGCTTCTAAAATGTAACTAATAATTGATTAATTATGTACAATATCATTTTTGTAACTGACTGAAAAATGTTGAACTTTTATGTTTCTTTATGATATTATTATTTAATTATTTCTTTATCAGTATAATTATAAATATGCATCGAGTTAATGTTAAACTAATCATGTAATATGCTCAATTAATCACGATTGTCATGGAGTTCAATGAATCATGACAAATTACTTATAAATATAAATTGATCCATAAATTCAAATTTTGTAATTGATCCATAAATTCTAACAAAATAGAATATAAATGGAATTGAATACAAATATATTTCGCAAATTTATTATTTACGATTATGAAAATTTATATATATAATGGACATTGCTTAAAATTAGTGAATCATAAATAATTCAATCAAAATATAAATCAAATCAATTAACTATCATAATCAAATGAAATTTCTTTAATATTTTCATTATTACATCCTATTAAAGAGAAATTCAATCAAAAAAACACAATAAAAATCAAATAACAAAAATACATTCAAAGACAATCATGCTTAATAATTTCAGTTTCTAAAGTGTGACTACCAATTAATATTACTCAATTAATACATTCAAAGATATTAATGGGTAATTATTACTTAATTAGTATTCCAAAAATTTATTAGCTATAATTATACAAATTTATATTATATTTTTGTAACTCATCCATAAATCCAAACAAAACAGAATATAAATGGAATTAAATATTAATATTCCATAAATTTATTACTGATATAGTAGAATATAAATGAAATTAAATTGTCTTCGATGGTTATGACTAATATGATATCACATTTACTATGATTAATTAGATAAAATATATATATTCAACAATTAAACATGCTAAATTATTTATGATGAGAATAAAAAAATTTAAAGATTATTCTTACAAATATTACTAATATAAGGTTGACACATTCAGATAGTAAAAAAAAATAATTTTGAATGTAAAAGAACAAACACATAATAAAATTAAAGAACTATTATTCTACACACAGATAATGAATATAACCTCTAATCGTTGTATTATAGGATGTGAAATTTCTTTTCTACAAATGTCGAAACAAAGAATATGGCCAATTCGTATTTCTTGTTTTGGAAAAAATAACCACATAGGAAAAAATATTTTAACAAATATCATGTGAGAAAAAATAATCAGATTCATTTGTTGTGCAAATGAGAATAAAATTGAAGATTTTAGTAAGATAGGGACACATAAACATAAACTAACTCGTAGATATGCTATAAGGGAGAGTCAAACTGCAAATGAAGATATAAGATGATAAAAGTGAGATAAGATGAGAAGATAAATAAATTCATAACAACAAACAAACAAATACAATATTGTAACTTGTAACTAAATGTGTGTATATATATAAATGAAGATCGGGTACATAACATAGTTATTGA
>NC_032009.1:13835577-13838032 GCF_001865875.1 Lupinus angustifolius | reverse complement strand
CATTTTAAACAACATATTTATAAAATAAGAACAAATCTACAATGATGAAGTTAATGAATGAAAAAATCAATAAAAATACACTTTAAACAACATATTTTGTAAAATAAGAACAAATCTACAATGATGAAGATTAAGTATTTAGATACATAAGCCATCATATTAAGTTTAACAAAATGAAGATTGACGAATGAAATATTTGATTGTAGACATGTGAGAGAAGAAGAGAGAAATATGAAATGAAAGGGGGAGAAGAATATGGAAATATGAAATGATAATGGTGGAGAAGTTAAAAAATATTTTCTAATCACAAAATATTTCGTACCCAATACAAATATGACCGATCACAATCGTTACCACAATATATCCAAAACTCATAATGGTCCTTAGTGTGTTGGTACTTTTTTTTTTTTGCATTTAAAATCTATTAAGTCTATAATGGGGAGTAGGGGAGCCAACCATGTGGGTTCCATAAATAATGGTAGCCATATTTCTAGGTAACCATAAAGTACTCACCAAACTAATAGACAATATCTTCATCAACAATCATTCATTCATTTTCTTTCCATAAAAATCCTATGAGGAGAATATGGATGGGGATCTAAGTTTACAAAAATAGTTATGGAATATATATTATATAATATAATTTTAATATAAATAATTATCCCTAAAATATACTAAACCTCACTTCATACCTCAAAAATTAAAAATCTAAATTTGATTTTAAAAAGATCCTCCTAGAGCTAAATTATCATTAAATTTTACCATTTTTACATATACAAAAGTGTAAATGAATAGCTTATAGATTACCTAATATGAGAAGTTGCATCGAACCCTTGTCACTGAAATAACCTTCCTTGATGCTAAAATATATACTATTTAACCTATATGTAATATGTTTAAACTTAAAAGAAAGAAGGTTGATCTAACAGTATAAAGCTCTATTGCATCATCCTCAAGTATCGTATTAGATCAAATAGTAAATATTCGATTCTTGTGACTGACATTTAGGATGAGCAATAACACACCCGAAAGAGAAAAAATTCTTACTAGAGTGAGAGGATAACCTTTGCTATACAAAAAAAAACTTAAAAACAAACTTAATTTTATAAATGATTTATTACGATCTTAGAAAATGATATTACTATAAAACAAAACACTCTTACCTGCAAAGTAGACAATATTACCCCAACACTACTTCCCATCAAGAAGCAGTTGCTCAAATCTGCATGGTCTCGAATCCATGGCTCTAAGTTATTGATTTCCAAATGAAAGATCTCTAACCCGTTTAAGATCATCATATCATCAACATCATCATATGCAGCCGGAAGACGGTGTTCCGGTGAGAGGCGATAATCAACTGAGAAAATAATAGCAGGTGGTTGTGCAGCTAGAGCAGAACATTATTCAAGAAATATAAGAGAAGAAGGGTGGTAGAGATTTGTTGAAAGTGTATCTCGGTGTTGTTGGGAGTTTATCCCCCTTAACAAATTGTCCTGATAGTAGTGAAAATTTGTTGAGAGGTTATTACTCTCATTTTCGTTATGTTCTTTTTGTTTGATTAAGTAAGAGAACTCAGTTTTACTCTTTGTTCACCATCTCGGCTTTGTTGAAATAAATTCCAACGTCGGTATAATGACTTCAAGAATATTCCAGTTATAACTTACTTCTTTAATAATCATGTAAACAAGTCCTTCCTTCTTTGCCCCATCTAGGCTTTGTTAGAATAAATTCTAACGTTGATACAATGGTATCGAAGCAATTACCTATTACATAATTATTAAGTACCTTTGAATACCATCTCGGTTTTGTGGAACAAATTCCAACACCGATTTAATGGTATTCTAATATATAAAAGTGATGAATAGTTACTTGTTAGATACAAATAAATAAATAAAGAACAAAAGAATAATAAATTTAGTGACCTTTATTTATTTACTCCCTTCGGGTTCATTTTATTAACAAACCAAACTCCTTCCTTAAGGAATGTTGGTATTAAAGAATAAATAAAATGCGGAAAGTAAATAACAATAAATAAAAGTTAGTAAGTTAGTTTCATCACTTTTGTATATTAAAAGGTGTTTTCAACAAATAAATTAATTGATAATACTTTACTATTTTACAATTTACACCTCTTTCAAGATTCAATTGTAGTATTTGTATATTAAAAGGTGTTTCAACAAATAAATTTATTGATAACACTTTCCTATTTTACAATTTACACCTCTTTCAAGATTCAATTGTAGTATAGTATAGAGTTATGTCGAACCACAAGGAATTGCCTAATAAAATGACTCATGTAAATATGTCAAAGCACAAATAATGGTTTAAACATATTTTGATGATTTTGAATTGAATTGAATATAAACAAGTAACAATAAACATAAAACTAAATATTAACAAATTCTTGAGGAGACAAGATCATTTTGAATAAGGAAAATATATTTCTCAACTTCTT
>NC_032009.1:13732586-13835477 GCF_001865875.1 Lupinus angustifolius | reverse complement strand
AGTAGAAATTACATAACCTTGTTCAAAAGAAAATGTTTAGAAGCATGAGCTATCCATCCAAGGATTGGATGCTTTTGAGTTCCAAATGAGAGTACAAAATTGATTTTTGCATCTCATTTGCCTTCTCCTTTTCTCCTCTTGAATTCAAAACTAAAAATTACAAAACTTACTTGAAATAAAAACTCTAAACTAAGAAATGAAGAAAGAACTTCAAAGAGAGGTTCCTCGTGAGAGATTTCCTTCTTTCAAGTGTTTTTGATCTGTTTTGGTGTGTTTTTTATGTTGTTGCTAGAAGGGAATGGTCTCCTATTTATAGGCCTCAATGCCAGATCGCTGAGCTACTTAGCTGGACCGCTAAGCAGCTGACCAAACCCTTCAGAATGGGTTTGGTCTCTTGACCAAGTAGCTTAGTCACCTCCTTGTGCATGTCTCATCAAAGCTAGTTGTGGGCTATGAGACCAGCTATTGCGAGCTACTTCTGAAAAGCCTATGGTGGGCTACTTAAGGTGAGGTCATGGATGACTTCATGGTTTGCTTGATGGATAAGTCAAGTCTGATACACACCGCTCAACGCACCTGCTTCACTTCTAAGCTGCTTGTTCAACAGCTTCTGACCATGTTGACTGGGAGTCTAGGACGTGGCTTGGTGCTTGCTGATCTGGTCAAGAGTCTGGTCCTCCACTAAGCTGCTTAGTTGGACCGCTGAGCTGCTTGTTTAGAAGCTTGGTCTTGTGCCAAGCTCGTGTCTGACCGTGTCAGCACATTTCTGACCGTGCCAGGTCTAGTCTAGTGCTAGGCTGAGCAGCTAAGCAAGTCCGCTCAGCTGCCTGGTTGAGCAGTTTGGTCTTGGTCAAGCTGGCGACCATGTCAAGCTGGTGGCCAGGTCAGCTCAGCGGGGCTTGTTCCATGCTTAGCTGTCTGGTTGAGCACCTTGATTTCTTGACTTTTTTGCTTTGTTGAACATGAATCTTTTTTCTTCTTTTCTTCATTTTAATTCCTACAAAATACATAAAAAGGAAATACAAACACAAATATACTAAATTGTGATATTTTATACAAAAAGTAATGTTTTAAGTTGGTTTTTCTCAATTATGCTTAAGATAAGTGCCATAAAAGTGTATGAATTTTAGGTATGTTTGGCACTTATCAAGAATAAAACCACCACCGTGGAAGTAAACAATGACGAGTAGTTTAGTAGATGGTGGTGGCGGAGGGTGGGGGAGCAAGAGGCGGAGGGAGGTGTTGGTTTTAGGGTTAAGGGGTATGTCCCTTGAAGGCGCATGGGTTGGTGATAAAATATTGATGCACACTTTCTAGAAGCTTCTACACCTGCGTAAAAACAAGTAGTGATATTGTATCTAATATCTCGAATTATCCTAAGCTTCTAGTAGATTCTATTATATGCATTTAGTATTATAATTATAGAAGTATCTAGAAATCTTGGGGAAAATGTAATACTAGATACTTATGGAACTATCTAGTCCTTCATAAGTGATGTAGAAAGCCTATAAATAGACACTCACCCTTCATTTGTGAAGTATGCAAATAAGAAGCAAATCATTCTAAGTTGTGTAGCTCCAAAGCTTCTCCACTTCTATTTTCACTACTATAATTTTCCATTTCTAAAACAGTATCAGTGGCATCAGAGCTACGTTTGATCATACACCGGGCGTAGAATATCGCTCTATCCATTTTCAACTACTTTTAAAAATCTGAAATCTATACTAAATCACCTTTATACATCTTGAGCTATGGCTTGCACTATTCAATCACCATCTATTCCTATCCCAATTTTCGATGGAGAAAACTGTGATTTTTGGAGCACAAAAATGACTACTTTTTTCCGGTCCCAAGATTTATGAGACATTTTAGAAGAAGGATTCACCACTCCAGAGAATAGTTCAACACTTACCATGGCTCAGAAAAAGGAGTTGAAGGAGAATGTGCAACAGGATGCAAAGACGTTATTTATTTTACAACAAGCCTTGGTAGAGATTATCTTTCCAAGAATAATGAGAGCTAAAAGTGCCAAAGAAGCATGAGATAACCTAAAGGAGGAGTTATATGGCAATGACAAGGTATGCACTATTAAACTTCAAACTCTTAGGCGTGAGTTTGAATTACTTAAGATGAGAGAGTCTGAGACCATAAAAGACTATTATTCTAGAATAAAAGAAATAGTCAATCAATTGAATGCATATGGAGAAACATTCTTGACAAAAGAATTGTTGGGAAATTCTAATTTCTATTCCCAAAAAATTTGACTCAATAGTTACTACAGTTGAGCAAACAAAAGATTTATATACTCTATCAGTTACAAAACTAATGGTCTCTCTAGAAGCTTATGAGCAAATATTGAGTAGGCATGATGAAAGTTCATTAGAAAATGTCCTTCAATCAAAACTCAGAATAAAGAGTATGAAAGAAGAAATAATAATGGAGTAGAACATTCTAGAAACAAAGAGATTTCTAAAGAGTTCTCTAGAAGCAAGGAGAACTATAAATATTTTTGTGGAAACAATCAAGTCAAATATCCTCCATGCGACATCTATAAGAAGCCAGGTTATTCAGAAAAATATTGTCGATATCGAGGAAAGATACAATGCCAATATTGCCAAAGATTTGGGCACTCATAGGAAAATTGTCGCAACAAAAATAATCATCAAGCCAATATCACTGAAGAGTGTCAACATGACCAACAACTATTCTATGTCAACCTAGTCTCTGGTCGTGATAATGAAGAAAACTAGTACTTGGATAGTGGTTGTAGTAACCACATGGCTAAGGACGAGAGCATTTTCAAAGACATTGATGAATCTGTCATAGTGCAAGTTCGATTGGGTAATGACACCATGGTGGAGTCCAAAGGAAAAGACACTATCATGATGGAGACATAGTTAGATACGCGACTTATCAAAGATGTCTTACAAGTTCCTAACATTAAAGAAAATCTCTTGAGTATTGGCCAAATGATGGAGAAAGGCTACTCTCTCCACTTTGAGGGAGACACATGCAATATTTATGACAATAATAGAAAGCTTGAAATAGCCCAACAGAAGATTTATGCAATATTTATTTAAAATGGAGAAAAGAAATAAAAGTTTTCCAATATTTTGAAAATACGCTACTAACATTGCGATGAAGGTGCAAGTTGATGAATCATAGTTATGACATTGAAGATTTGGCCATCTTAACGATCATGTCTTAAAGCTATTATATGAGAAAAGAATGATGAGGGATCTTCCATGCATCCAACATAATGAAGGAGCTTGTGAAGGATGTCTACTTGGGAAGCAACACAAACTACCCTTTTTCAAGTGAGAAAGCTTGGAGAGCAAAACGCTTGTTGGAGCTTATCCATACTGACATATGTGGACCAATGAGGACGCCATCACTCACTAATAACAGGTACTTCATACTTTGTCGAGGAGCAAAGCGGGAAACGTATAAAAGTACTAAGAAGTGATCATGGCAAAGAGTACAACTCTCGTGAGTTTGATAAATTTTGTGAGGATGAAGGCATATAGCATCAACTCACAGTCGCATACACTCTGCAACACAATGGGGTGTTTTAAAGGAAAAACTGCATAGTCATAAAGATGGCTAGATCAATGCTCAAGGAGAAAGGTTTTCCAAACATCATTTGGGTCGAAACAATTTACACAACTGTCTACATAATGAATAAATATGCAACAAAGGCAGTCGAAGGTAAAAACCCTATAGAAGCTTGGAGTAGTAGAAAGCCTTCAGCTAAACATCTAAGAGTCTTTGGATCCATCTGTTACATATATGTCTGAAAAGAAAAGAGACAAAAACTAGAAGACAAGACAATAAGAAGCATCTGCTTGAGATATAACACACAATCAAAAGGCTATCGAATATACAATATAGAAACGAAGAAACTTATCATTAGTTGGGATGTTGAAGTCGATGAAAACGCTACTTGCAACTGGAATGAAGGCAAGATTGTGAGACACGACATCTCCAGACCAACACAAAAGCCACTAGTAGCAGGAGAAGTTGAAGAAGCAATAGCATATCCATGTATGCCAACTACACTCCCACATGAACAATCTTCACCATAATCTTGTCCAAGACGAATAAGATCTTTGGTAGATATATATGAGACATGCAACTTGGCCATAGTTTAATCTAGAAGCTTTGAAGAAGCATCAAAGCAAGAAGTGTGGGTCAAGGCAATGGAAGAAGAGATAAAAATGATTAAGAAAAACGACATGTGGGAACTAGTAGATTGTCCAAAAGATAAAGACATCATTGGAGTAAAATGGGTCTATAAAATAAAGCTAAATCCCGTTGGCACTATACAGAAGCACAAGGTGAGACTAGTGGATAAGGGATACTCTCAACAACCAGGAATTGACTATAATGATACATTTGTACTAGTTGCTCGTCTAGACACTATAAGAGCTTTAATAGCTCTTGCAGCAAAAAGAGGATGGAGCATTTACCAGCTAGATGTCAAGTCTGCATTCCTCATTGGAGTACTTTAAGAAGAGATCTATGTGGAGCAGCCACAAGGGTTCATGAACAAGGGCAATGAAAGCAAAGTACTACGATTGAAGAAGGCTCTATATGGCTTGAAGCAAGCTCGTCAAGCATGGTACAATAGAATTGATTAGTACTTCATCGATAAAGGACTCAAGGTCAATATGATACTTCAATAGTTTCCTTGTATGTAGGTGATCTTATATACACTAGAAATAATATAAAGATGATAATAGAGTTCAAATAAGACATGATGAAGACATTCGAGATGACAGACCTAGGCTTAATGTACTACTTCCTCGATATTGAGGTAAATAAAATGAAAAAGGTATATTCATCTCGCAGAAGAAATACACAGAAGAATTACTAAAGAAGTTCAGAATGTATGAATGCAAATCAGTTACTACTCCACTCGTGCTAATGAGAAGCTACAAAAAGATGATGGATCTTCACAGGCAAATGCATCTCTATACAAGAGTTTGATCGGGAGTCTTCTATATCTCAATGCCACAAGACCTGATATCATGTATGCTACAAGTCTTCTATCAAGATTCATGCAAAGCCCAAGTCAAATTCACTTTGGTGTTGGAAAAAGAATTCTTAGAAACTTGAAGGAACAAAAGAGTTCGGTATATGGTATAAGACCAACACCGACTCAACATAGCACAACTACACTGAGAGTGATTGGGCTGAAGAGCACATCAGGTTATGCCTTCTCACTTGGATCAGGAATGTTCTCTTGGGCCTCTAAGAAGCAAGCAATCATTGCATGAAACCTATCGCAATTAGACGAATACTCAGTAACATGGGAGATCAAGAGATGGAGCCTACGACAGTTTATTGTGACAATAAATTGGCGATAGCAATAGCAAAGAATCCAGTCCATCACAACAGGACGAAACCTGTCGCAATTAAATAACATGTTGTCAGATAAGTAAGTGATAATAAAGAAATAAGGCTTGAGTATTGCAAGACTAAAGATCAAATTGCAGACATATTCACTAAGGCATTACCAAGGCCAAAGTTTGAAAAACTACGATCGATGCTAGGAGTTACAAAAATGTGCATCAAGGAGGAGTGATAAAATATTACTGCACACTTTCTAGAAGCTTTCACACTTGTGTAGAAACAAGTAGTGATGTTGTATCTAATATCTAGAATTACCCTAAGCTTCTAGTAGATTCTATTATATGCATTTAGTATTATAATTATAGAAGTATCTAGAAAACTTGGGGGAAATGTAATACTAGATACTTATGGAACTATCTAATCCTTCATAAGTGATATAGAAAGCCTATAAATAGGCACTCACCCTTCATTTGTGAAGTATGTAAATAAGAAGCAAATCATTTTAACTTGTGTAGCTACAAAGCTTCTACACTTCTATTTTCACTACTATAATTTTCCATTTCTAAAATGCTATGAGTGGGGTTAATAGTGGATGGAGTTGGAGATGGAGGAACTGAAGGAATGACGTAGTTTCTTACGAGGGTTCCATCTGGGTTGAGTTTGATTTTTAGGAACTCATATGGATCATGTATTCGTATTTATGAATATATGTGCATTGCACATCTATCTCCATCATTGTGATTATAGATGATATATGAGAACAATGCTAGACTATTGTGCACATCTAAGGGAAGCCCTCATGAAATTGTGGAAAAAAATAGTACCAATATCTGAGGGTAAACTAGTGGCACCCAAAACCTCTTCAAGATCAAGAAAAAGTGATGTATCAGATCTTTGCCTAGACGATGAACCGGGTTTTGCGATAGACCGTACCATTAGTAGGTATAATCTCCACACAAAAACTTCTTATCTATTTATTTTTTGTAACTATGTTATTTGATTTTACAATTCCAATCAACTTATGTGAGTTGGAACATGGAAACTCTCTAAATATTGAATATGTTGTCAAATTATCTAGAGCATCTAAGATTTTAGGAACAAACTCTAGTGATTTAGGTATTCTAAGTGCCAAGAAATTGCACCCTTGTTTTTTAGTAATAAATGTTTCACGTAATTGGAAAAAACTTGGATGTGTGTCTATAGTATATGAAGCATATTACGGCTTCATTCATATAGTTAGCTTGCATTATTTCTCACAAAAATCACATTTCTTTGGCAAAGTTATAGAAGTGTTGGACACCAAATCCACTAACTCAAGCCAAGCCCACATCGATGAAACCAAGCCAGGAAACAAGAAGAAAGAAGAAAAATCAAATAATCATTTTGGCGGGAAAAATGATTATGGTAGCTAATTATGTTTTGTTAGTTGTAGTGCTATTTAATTTCATTCCCTATTTTAAGATTGAATAGGTTAATCAATACAATTCTTTTACACATTATTTTACCTCTCAATGCACTTAAGAATATACAAGATTTATTTTCTCTTTCCCTCTTCTATCATCTTCTTCGCAAGCATGGATTCAACCATGTTTTACATGGTATCAGAGCACCTTCATTGAAGGTGTCTCTGCCACGCTTTCAATCAAGACTCATTTCTTTCTCATTTCTCCATCCTTCGTAGCCTCCTTCATCGCTTTTTCTCTAACCGAGTTCTCAAACAAATGGTGAATCAGCTTACCACTCAAGCAATAGTGGTGGATTATGGAAATGCATACTTCACTCATCCGAGTGAAAACCCATGATCAAAGATTGTAACAACAATCTTGAATGGTCACAACTACCACGCTTGGGCTAGAGCAATGGAGATAGCCCTTGAATCCAAAAAAAGATTGAATTTGTAGATGGAACCCTTCCCAAACCAGATATCAGTGATCAATTCTATCTCTATTGGAAACAATGCAACAACTTAGTGGTATCTTGGCTAAATCAATCACTTGATTCATCGATCTCCCAAAGCATCCTTTGGATGCAAACTGGCCAAGAAATATGGGATGACTTGAAGGAAATGTACTACCAAGGAGACGTATTTAGAATTTCAGAATTGATGGGAGAAATCTACTCTATCAAGCAAGGAAACCTCTAGTTGGTGCATACTTCACTCTAATCAAAGGTATATGGGAGCAACTTAACACATTTAAGCCTATTCCTTCATGTCTATGTGAGGTAAAGTGCAAATGCACTCCTATTCCCATCATAAAGAAATATATAGAAAATGACTATGTCGTTTGCTTCTTGATGGCATTAAATGACTAATTTTCTATACTGAAGACTCTGATCATGCTGATGGACCCCTTGCCTTCGATCAACAAAGTTTTATCCTTACTGGTTCAGCAAGAAAGACAGAACGAGGTAATTCCTTATGACAGCAAGCTAATTGCAAGTGTTTCTAATGATAATATTGACAATAAATTCAGAACCAAGGGTAGAGGATTTCATGGACAAATTGGTAGAAGGCAACCCAGTCAGTCTACACCTCAAACCAATATTAGAGGAGGTAGAGGCACCAAGATATGTACATACTACCACAAACAGGGCCACATCGTAGATATATGCTATAGGAAGTATGGTTTTTCACCGAATTACTTCACCAACACAAGCAACATAAATAGTTATATGACTCAGGAACTAGTGGAGGATGAACAATTCACCAGTAAAACCACTAATTCATCAACAAAGGAACACAATGAAGGAGCTCTCTTGGGACTCACACAGGAACAACACAAGGGTCTTGTGTCCCTATTAGAACGATCCAACAACATTGAGCATCACAATACCTGTTCCACCATTTGGAAATCTGATAATTGGATCTTTGATATGGAAGCCACAAATCATGTGTCCTACTCCTTATCAAAATTCCAATATTTTAAACAAATTAAACCCATTTCTATCAGATTGCCAAATGGAGAGAACTTAAATGCTCACTACTCTTGTACAATAGTGATTTCATCTCAACTTTACTTGAATGATATCCTATACTTGCCCTCATTCAATTTCAATCTAATTTCAATTTCAAAACTTACTAATTTTGTGTCATGTAGATTAATTTTCTCAAACACACACTGTGACATACAGAAACCCCAATCCTTGAAGATGATTGGTGTAGCTAGCATGAAGGAGGTACTATATGCAATGATTCAACAACAATTGAATATGCTAGTTTTTCATTTTGTCAATTTCTTTTCTAGCTATATTTATAACAATTTATGGCATTACAGATTAGGACATTTATCTCACAATAAAATGTTTGTTATGCAATTTGTATTTCCTTTTATTCAATGTAAGAAAAATATGAGTACTTGTGAGACTTGCCATTTTGCCAAACAAAGAAGATTGCCCTATCCTCATAGTGTCTCAAAGACGACTAAACCCTTTGATCTTGTCCATATGGACATATGGGGACCTTTCTATGTCCCCTCAACACATGGTCGTAGGTACTTCCTCACCATTGTGGATGACCATACAAGATTCACATGGCTTCTCTTCTTGAGAACTACGGTTAAAGTTAACCAACACATAAAGACTTTTGTGTATTATGTCAACACACAATTTGATTCCAAACTCAAATCCATTAGAAGCAATATGGAAAAGAGTTCTTACTCACTGAGTTTTATGCTCAGCAAGGGATACACCACCAAACCTCTTGTGTTGAATCCCCTCAGCAAAATGGAATTGCTGAGAGGAAGCATCAACACATCTTAACCATTGCTAAATCTCTTGTCTTCTAGTCAAAACTACTCATATGCTTTTGGAATTATGTCATATCACACTCCATCCACCTTATTAATAGACAGCCCACCAAATACCTTTCAAACAAGTCTCCTTTTAAGGTCCTATATAAAACTTTACCTGACTTGACCCACCTTAAAACATTTGGCAGTCTATTCTATGTATCTACTCTTACTGCAAAAAGACACAAACTTGACCCTATAATGATTTTTCTCCTTAAGACCATTTCTTGCTTGAGTCTTTATCTTTAATATGACAAATCATTCATTTTTATAATTACAACTTTTCTCATTATTTCAATTTCACATGCTTTAACAATTTTAAATACCTTTTAAATTGAGTGAAATTTTTATAGAAAAGTCATTGTTTGAGTCGTCTCTAATTTCTCTAAAAATGGGAAGAAAGTCTACGACCAATACCGTCTGTAAGCTATTAATTCTGTATATAAAAATAATTAAAAATTATTTTATCATCTTCTGGAACTTTTATATTAAGGTTCATGGCAGCAAGGCCACTCTGCCACTTACAATACCCCGTCGCGTATTTAAGTCGTCTGCAAAGGATTCTACTCGCCGCCCAGTGGGGAATAGCGCTTCAAGGCGTCCCGCGAGGCTCGTCCACCCCGCAGGGGTCACCAACGGCATGTACCTCCGGGGGGACGAGGCCCCCTACTACTGGTCGGCAAACGGGCGACGGGCACACGCATCGCTTCTAGCCCGGACGTTCCGAGGCTTCTAGTGTGACCAGTCCTGCACGGAAGGATGTGGTGCTTGGTGAAGCCCTTAGGGGCACAGCTGCAGCATGAAGGGGCGAAAGCCCAATCATCCGGAAGTGTGTTGTGGGCTGGTTTTCATGGTTGAAGCATGGTTCGAGTCGTCTCTAACTTCTCTGAAAATGGGAAGAATGTCTATAACTAACACTGTCTCTAATCTATTAATTCCACACAAGGAAATAATTCAAAACTATCTTATCACTAAATAATTATAGAATTTTTATAGTACGGTCATGGTTCGAGTCATCTCTCACTTCTCTAAAAATGGGAAGAATGTCTACGACCAACACCATTTCTAAGCTATTAATTTCATATAAAAAATAATTTCAAACTATCTTATCACATAATTAATTATGGAATTTTTATAGCAAGGTCATGGTTCGAGTCGTCTCTCTAACTTCTCTAAAGATCAGAAGAAGCTCTACGACCAACACCATCTCTAAGCTATTAGTTCCACTGAATTAAAACAATCATATATTACAAATATTTTAAAACCAATAAAATTCAACTCCATCAAATCTATCAATATTTCCCAAAACAAAAATAGTCAACCAAACCAATTAATCAATTTTCAAACCAGAACTAAGTAGTCTTGATTTCCTTATTGCACCCACGGATATGTAAGAGCAAGATAAATTCTTGTCATACACAAATATAAAACATAAAAAAATTGTTTCAATAATTGAGTTTTAAATAATTAATTGCTAAGGGTATAAAAGTTCATGTGATTAGCGAGGGTATCATTTTAATACGGGTGGACGGGGTGCTAATACCTTCCCTGATCCGTAATCGACTCTCGAGCTCAGAATCTCTGTTTACAAGCCATATTATCCGTATTAGGCATAAAAGAGAGTTTTCTAAGTTTTAATCGCAAAAAATATAGTGGCGACTCCAAATCAATTGAGAGAGGTAGAAATCGAGTTCGCCTCTTCCTAAGTCGTAGAGCCGGTCTTCCAACCGAAAATCGGGTTACAACACACTAATCACTCAACTCTCCACGGTTTTCTTAATTGAACCATGTAATCAAGAATGAACTAAGAGACTATATGAAAGAAAGACACCCCAACTTATCAAGACAATGTGGCTTGTAGTGTTTGACCCGAAATACCCAAAGAAGAAACGACTTTTGACACTTTGTTTGGACACTTTTTGTTTTTGATACTTTTTGGCACTTTTTTCTTTTTGAGACTTTTTGACACTTTTGAGAAGAAAGAAAAAGGAAAATTGACAAAGAACACTTAAACACTTCGGCCAAGAACATAGATGACACCAAACAAGAGACTAGCTCTTATACCACTTGATGTGAACCTCTTTTGAAGATTCTTAGTTTATGATCGTTCTTGGCTAGTATTGCACTTAGACTCACGGTTTATGTATGTAACTTAAGAACAATTAGGCATCGAAATGTATTTATAAAAGATAAAAGAATATGGATAAGATTGAGGTGATGTAGGCACCACAACACTTGAAGTGTTGATAAGCCAAAGGTGAGGTTCGCCACAAGAACTTATGATAAGAACTTAGTTTCTCGATAAGAACTTATGATCTTGGTTTAGACAAGAAAATTAGGAGATTTATGCTCTCACTAGCACAAAGGATATAATCCAAAGTTATGCAAATTCAAGATGAGTTCATTCATCATGGAATTTGGTACATATAAAAGTGGCAAGCCTATCATGGCTTCCACGTGAATAACAAGGTGATCCAACATTGGATACCTTTGATCTATGAATATAATCCTATACAAGACTAAATTCAACCAAGCCTTTTACACATATTCGACGCCTGTTTATTTTCCTACATTATTACATTTTAGAAACAAATAAATAAGAATATATGATTCCTTGTTGATTTGCTTGAAGTGCCACGGCTTGAAAGCTTTAGAAGCCTAGGATTCCATTCTTCATTGATGTGAGTAATTTCCTTGGGCACATGGTTAAAATGTGACTTAATTCCTACATAAATTATCCACGACTAGCAATGAATGATGAACACATTGGACTCTTCTTCAAAAATATTTCTACACGGCTTGAATGCTTTACATGAAGGCTAAGCAGCCTAGGATCCCTTGGATACTTATGCCTCTTCAAGACAATCTGCACAACAACCATGACTAAAGAATAACTCAGCCATAATGATCAATTTATGCTTCCAACGGCTTCCTCAAGGAAAATGATTCCTCCCACGGTTCAATCTTCAATTAAGACACGGTTGAACAAGTTCATGAGACATTGGCCAACTCATTCATTGTGTCGGTTACACTTTCCTGGCCAATTGCTCATTCATTAACAAGCTTTTTATTTTGAATTCAAAGTAAATAATATGCTAGTTGAATATTAAAACACACGTGCAAAGGGAATTAATGACTTGGCCCCACTTGCTTATTGAATGCCAAAGAAACACAATTAATGATGCACATGGCCCTTGGCCAGATTCCACGCCCAACGGTCAGGTTCCCATGCTAGGCGTGTGGAGCATGTGCCTAGGTTAGTTGGCCCAGCACCTGGTGCATGCGTCTGATGCACCCAGTGCCCTGTATTAGTCAGGTGCGCCTGATGCATCCATGCCTCAGTCAGATCATTTGCCTGATGCGCCCAACCTTATGCCTCGATCAGATCCTATGCCTAATGCACCCAAAGCCTAGCCTTGGTCAGATTTTGCGCCTTAGCCCATGCTTAGTGCCTGGCCTGATGCTTGGCCTATGCTCAACGTCTAACCTGATCCCTCTATGGAGACACAATTTAAAAAGGTAGATACAATTTATCAATGTTCATCAATGGAAGAACTTCTCTAATCTCGCTTTGAGATAGAATTAGTGAGATCAGGCCTCACTCTTTTTGCCTCTCCATTTTTGACTTTGGATTGCCTTAATGATAACAGAACAAGTTTTATACGAATTTTTACATCAGGAGAATCAATGGAAATAAAATTTACCAAGACATATGATGAGAGATTGACTAAGGATTGGTGTTGGCTAAGGAATTTGGAAGACTATCGTTTTTGTTTTGAAAGGTGCATTTTCGTCCAACATTGCGAAAGATGCAAAGAATTTGACTGGCATGATGAAGAAATGATTAAATATGGCAAATTTTGACATCCTACAGATTCTCCTCAATAGAGAATAATTGATCATGAATTAAATGGCAAATAGTCAAAGGATGCCATTATAACCGATCTACGAAGTTTTGATGAAGACAAGGTATAATGTGAAAGCTTGAAGACTTGGACATCTCAATAAATAACACACCAAGAACTCAAGGTCAACATCATAGAATCTAGGATTGCTTTTTATATTCTGGAATTCTAAGTTGATTGTCTAGTATTGAGTCTTAGGTTAGGTAAACCCAAGATGGAAATGTCTCACAAAAAGTCTAAAATGGAAAATCATATAGAATGAGGCATAACAACATCATACATATATATGATAAATGACCCTCATGCATCTGCATACATACATTCATGATTTTTGTACTTAAAGGTTTTATTCATTCTAAAAATCATGTTGAATGTTCATTCATCATATAGGGTATTTACCGCATAAAACGAAAAACCATTTTAAGTGTTTTTAATCGATTAACCTAGTTGGTAATCGATTAAATCCTGGAAGAAATCCTTAATCGATTAAGGAAAGTCATAATCGATTAAATGGAGTTACAGAATGTAACCTCCTAGGATTTCTTATTGTTAATCTATTAAGCATAATTTTAATCAATTAAGTCATAACTGAAAACATGTTTTTAAAGAACTCGTTAATTGATTAACATGGTAATTTAATCGATTAACATCTATTATATCAGATATGAGCAAATTCTGTTATTTTGAAACAAAATCCATTCCGTATTTAAAACAGCTTTTTCACCTTCATTAAGCAAGAACCGAAAAATATCTGAGAGAGAGAATCAAAGATTCAGTGTGCTAAAAAGTTTCAAAGTCATCTTGATGTATCTTTCAGTTTTCTTACATGAGCTTCAAGAGTGAAAAGAGAGAATAGAGAGAAAATCTTTTCATTGCGCAAAATCATTTTTCATTCAATTGAAAACACTCATTGCATGATTTCATAATTAGGTCTTAGGGCTGTATTTGTGAGATCTTTCTGTCAAGGGTGATTTGTGCCGAATTTAGAGTTGTAATCCGCACATCTAGTGTGCAAAGTAACTCGGCAAATTCTTTAATTTGAGGATAATTCTCGTGATGTGTGTTATATCACGGGTTGAGAATTAGGTGTCTTCATTAGATAGAAAGTCTTGATTCAAGCAAGAGTTTCGGTTGGGGCCAAATTGTGTGAATAGTGTGGTATGCAAGTAGGCGTAGATAAGGGGTCAAACCGGACTTTGTGGCTCATTGGTTTCAAGAAGGAATTTTATGTCTCGTTGTATTGGAAGTGTGGTTGTAAATTACATTTCTGATTAGTGAAGAAAAATCTACCAGATCAACTGGGAGGCCTAGATGTAGTTTGCAGTGGACCGCAAACGAACCAGGATTAAAATCCTCGAGCACATTTTCTCTATCCCTATCTCTTTATAATTCTGTCTTTATTGCTTTCTGTTTTGATTAGATTACTATGAGTAATTGCTTTATGTGTTAATCTACTGTTAGTCAAGAATCAATCTTAGGATAGTAAAGATCAAGAATTATCACGATTTTTACGAAGTGAGAAAACTGATTTTCAAAGTAAAACAATCAGGATAATCGATTAACATTCTGATAATAATCGATTAAGTGAACTGTCTTTAATCAATTAACCATGTTGATAATCAATTAACTGCATCAGCTTTGTATTCTGCGCAAATATCGAAGAAGCAGGACTTGTGATCCGCGACACCTATTCACCCCCTTCCCCCCTCTAGGTGTAATCATACCTTATTGGTACCCAACAAGTGGTATTACAGCTAGTACGAAATTGCTAGATTGGCTTCTAATTCGTTGATCCAAGGGATTAATCATTATGGGTTCCACAAACCCCTTCAGTGGTGATGGCGCATCCATCAACCGCCCTCCGATTTTCAGTAGCAAAGGGTACGCCTACTGGAAGGTGCACATGCGTATCTTTATAGAGGAGACTCTGTTGTTAATGGGCATTTAACTCCACTTCACTTAGTGGATGGTGAACCCAAAGAAAAACCAAAGGGATTGTGGAGTGAGGATGAAAGACGTAAAGTCTAGCACAATCTCAAGGCAAAGAACATTATAACCTCTGCCTTATCTTATGATGAATTCTTTCGGGTGTCATGGTGCCTAAATGCAAAGGACACGTGGGATACTTTGCAAGTAACCCACAAAGGCACAAGTGCGGTTAAGCGTGCTCGATTAAATGCTTTGACTCGTGAATATGAGTTGTTTAGAATGTTTCCAAATGAATCGATAAGTGGAATGCAAAAACAATTCACTAATATAATAAATCATTTAATTGCTTTAGATAAGACTTTTGCTATTGATGGACTTACTAACAAAGTGTTGTGTTGTCTTTATAGGAAATGGCAGCCCAAGGTAACAGCAATTATGGAGTTGAAAAACTTAGACACTATGCCACTAGCAACTCTCTTTGGCAAGATCCAAGAACACAAAATGGAGCTGAGCCGCTTAACAATGCATGAAGATTCAGACCGAAAGAAAAATGGCATCTCTCTCAAAGTTACATCTTCACAATCACAAGAAGAGAGAGAGACGATGATGATTCAGGGTCCGAAATAGATGATGAAACGTTAAATCTTCTGGTTAGAAAGCTTGGCAAGTTTCTCAATAAGAAAGGATGATTTAAGTGATTTCAAAAGAAGGAGGCAACTGATTCAACCAGACAAGGAAAAACTCCCAAAGATCGCCCCATATGCCATGAGTGTGACAAACCGGACCATATGAAATACAAATGCCTGAGTCACCTCAAGAAGGTTGAACACAATAAAAGCAACCCTCGGGACTTCAAATCTAAGAAGGCTTACATTGTATAGTATATTTTGGAGGATGAGATGACGAGTAGCACATCCGGTGAAGAGGAGACCACCAAATTGTGCTTAATGGCACTCATGAAATTGGCAGCAAAAGCGATCCAGATGACACGAGTGAGGTACATTTCTCTGACTCTTCTTCGTGTTCCGATGAGTCTCTCACTTACGATGAATTATATAGTACATTTTTCGAGTTGCATGAGGAACTTAAGAAACTGGCAAAAATAAATGTAGATAGAAAATGAGTCATTTTGTTGCATGAAAGTAAAATAACAAAGATGAAAGAGGAATTAAATGAATTGAAACTAGAAAATGAAACTCTAGATCTCATCTACTCATCTGCCTCATGTAGTTACGCAACTAAATTAACTGAACCCCCTATATGTGATAATTGTGATGTTTTAAATGCTGAATTTTATGATTTGAAAGATAAATTGGCAAAATTCACATATAGTAGTTATAACCTGAACAACCTACTTGCTACATCTAGAAATGTAGGTAATCATGGAGGTCTTGGCTATAATCCAAAGAAAAATAGAAGACCATATAGGAGACAAGTAGATTACATACATAATAGGAATAATCAAAGATTGCCTACTTGTTTTTATTATGGTAAACATGGTCACACATCTATATCATGTTATATTAGGAAATATGGAATACCTAGTGGTAAATATGTGTGGATATGAAAAAGGCCAGAGTCCTTGATTGCTAACAAGAAAGGACCCAATATAACTTGGGTACCTAATCAATGCAAGTAAAAGTATTTTTCAGGTATGCCTTAGAACTCAGGGACAACATTGGTACTTAGACAGTGGATGTTCAAGGCATATGACAAGTGACAGATCGAAGTTCCTAGATCTCTGACTAAACGGTAAAGGTTATGTCGCGTATGGAGATAACAACAGAGGAAATATACTATGATTTGGGCGAATTGAAAATGCTTCAAAAGCCGTATTAGAAAATGTGCTATACGTCGAAGGACTAAAGCACAATCTGCTATGCATTAGCCAGCTATGCGATAAAGGAAACAAGGTATCTTTTGGCTCAAACTGTTGCATCATTCATGATGGGGTAAATAATAATGTTAAATTTATAGGGCGCGAATAAATAACATTTATATGATCACCTTGGATGATGTCACCATTCTGTTTTCAAATTGTTTTATCACTAAAGAGAGTGACATATGGTTGTGGCGTAGACGAGTAGCGCATGTCCATATAAAACATCTAGCGAAGTTATAATCACATGATTTAGTAGTAGGATTACAAAGCTTGATTTCAAATCAAAAGATTCTTGTGACACTTGTCAAAAGTGTAAACAAGTGAAAAGTTCATTTTCAACTAAGAACGTGATATCCACAACTAGACCTTTGGAGTTACTCCATATGGATCTATTTGGACCATAAAAAATAATGAGCTTTGGTAGTAGCTACTATGCACTTGTAATTATCGATGATCACTCTAGATATATATATGGACTCTCTTTCTCGCTCTAAAAAGCGATGCTTCCAAGTCTTTTAAAAAAATTGGCAAAACAACTTCAAAACCAATTTGACCATAAAATTGTCTATATTCGCAGCAATCATGGTGGGGAATTTTAAAATCACCTATTTAAAAAGTTTTGCGAAAAGCATAGGATCCTACATTAGTTCTCGGATCCTCAAACCCCTCAACAAAATGGAGTTGTTGAGAGGAAAAATCGAGTTTTAGAGGAGAGCTAGGACGATGTTGAATGAAAGCAAGGTCCCGAAATATTTTTGGCCGATGTGGTGCATAATGCTTGCTATTAATTAATCGAGTACTACTTAGGCCTACACTCTTAAAAATGCCATATGAATTGTTAAAAGGTCGAAAACCCAATATTTCTCACTTGCATGCTTTTGGATGTAAATGCTTCCTATTAAAAACGGTAAAAGATTATTAGGAAATTTTGATTTGAAAGCTTACGAAGGAATTTTTCTGGGGTACTCCATACATAGTAAAGCATATCAAGTCTATACTAAATATACTATGAAAACTGAAGAGTTTATCCATGTAAAATTTGATGAATATTCTTCGAAAGAGAAGAGGAAGGTTGTGTGAGATGATGTTTCAGGTGCACTGGAAAACGTATACACAAAGAACATGGAGAATGAGAACGAGGTTCAGGATGATCAGGAGATAAATGCAGATCATCAAGAAGTGCCTATGGTGTGGAAGACAAAAAAGGATCATCTGCACGACAAGATCATAGGTGACATGTCATCGAGAGTGGTAACCCGAAACTCACTTAGAAATTTTTGTAACTTTGCAGCATTTGTGTCTCAGGTCGAGCCTATTCTGCATTCTAGAACTAAGCATGTAGAGATTATACATCATTTTCTAAGAGATCATGTTCAGAAAGGTGACTGCGTGCTTGAATTTGTTGAAACCTCGAAGCAATAAGCAGATATTTTCACCAAGCCCCTTCCACGGGATAGTTCCTTTGTGTTACGCAGAGAACTTGACATACTTGATGAAAAATATCTAAACTGATTTGCCTAGAGTAGTTGTGTGCCTTTGCTTGATCGTGATTATATGCTTATGAATGATATGTGTTATGAATTCATGTTTCCTTGTTTAGATGATATTCATAACTGTTTTTATGCTCTATTAGTGTGTCAAAACCCGTTAGGTTTATGTCTTAGCATTAATACTCTAAGCATACTCTAGAAATATATAAAATGCACTGAAATATGTGATAAGTTATGTCAATAATCGATTGTTTCTTAGCCTTAATCGATTAATTTGAGTTCTAGTACCCAAAACAAATTTTCAACTTGCAATTTAATCGATTAGCGGTGTGTTTAATCAATTGCATGGGCTCAATGTTTTTGAAAATTATCATTTATTAATTGATTATCGTCAAAATTTAATCGATTACCTGGGAAACGAAATCCCAATTTCTGGGAAATTTAAGTTGGTTAATCAATTAACCCACTGCAGATAATCGATTAACGGTAGTGCTATATCAGATTCAAGTGTCATTTTGGGTCATTCTTCACTTAGAATCATAATCCTCTTTGCTTCCCCCTTCTGAATCTTTTCCCAAAATTGAGTATTCTACTATAAATCAATAGCTATTTCGAGTGCATTTTAGTTGTTCCACCTATATTCAACCATAAATCACCAACAATCTGAATCCTATCCATTTATCCTTCTTTAGAAACCCTAAAACCCTCATTTCCAAGAATCGATTAAAACCAGTGATATACCTACTACAATCAGTAATTCAAGAAATATGAGATTGAAACATACCACCAACATGCAAGAGGTGGAGAAAAGGGCTCTTCCTCGGCTCAAGGAGGACAAAAAATCGTGGACACCCTAATTACTCTCCAATTCTTCAAGAAGCCAGATTGGTCAAGTTTCAAGGCCATAAGCAAACTTACATCTGGTACGCGGATGCAGAATGGCTGGTTTCACAGGGCTTCCAATTCCCGCATGGGTTAGAGATCCAATGAGTAATTAAATTTGTGGAATTGTGAGGTAAGCTTTATCCTTCGCTGATTAGAGAATTTTACAACAACTTTAGGTATAAGGATGAGGAATATTATACTATGGTAATGGGGAAGATGATATTTTTGGATGAAGAGGTATTTTTGGAGGTTGGAGGTCTTGAGTCTGATGAACCAAGACTAGGTGATGGTAGTAATGAGTCCTAAGACTCATTCGATGCTATCGAGATGTATAAATCTTGCTTGAGAGGACCTCATTTGTTTGTACCAGGGGAACTGACCAAGGCAAGGTCTTTGTCTTTTGAAAACCGACTTTTATATTACCTGATTGCATATATATATTGGTTCAGAGAAATATCAACCATGCTCAACCCACCGTAAATGATCTCAAGTTAATGTTCGCCATACGGGAAGTAATTGTGGTGAATTGGCCTTCGGAGATACTGAAAGTCATGCAGGGCATAGCTTCATCTTCGTCATATTTCTCGCATATAAGATATTCATTTCTCGTATTATTGATTATTACGAGATTGACACCACTCACGTGGACACTATTATGACTAATCCTCAAGAGCATCTTGTTGGTGATAATATGATTCACAAGATGGGCATTTATAAATATGGTAATGAATGGAAATATCAGGAAGATCATAATGCTAGAGTGAATGAGGATATATCAGAGGAAGATAATGTTGCGAATCCCAGTAAGCCTAACCTTGAGCAACCACCTTCAGTGGCATCTGCTGATCCTCCAGATCTACCATTTGGGCTTGCTCACCTGGATGCTATGGAACAGCGCCTCAATGCGCATCTTGATGGAAACTTTCAGACCATGAGGGTTTCCATGGCAGCTGAGTTTCAGCAGTAGCAGCAGCGACTTTCTGAAGAGCGTGAACGCATCATGTTAGTTGCGCGTGCTCCACATGGCTCACCCCAACCACCACCTACACAAGATTAGGCTAGATAGGAATGTCTAGTGTGTCTAGGGTGTGGATGTGCTCTGCTTTAGAGAATATTTTTTGGTGTTTTAATAATCTTTTGGTTGTATTTTGTTGATCTTATTGCTGAACTACGTACTCATTTGCACATATTCGCACATTTTGTAAAACGTGTTTCTAATTAGGGTTATGTTTCAATTGCTTGTGTTATCCTTTGATATTAGCTAAATGAGTATCTATACTATTGGATGATTAATCTGCTCTACATATTGCCTATCTGTTCATTGATCATTCTTTGAAATTCATGTTGAAATTACACGGCTAGATAATTCTCACAACCAATGCTGTCATAATCTGTTTTTATTCATACATAATTGATTAAATCCACTCTATAATCGATTAAATCTAAGTTCTGTGCACTTGTACAATTTTTCATAGACTGCTTAATCGATTATCATTGATTACTTAATCGATTAAGACCAGTAAAGAGTGTATATCTTTCCTTACCTTTGGCTTTTAAATATCATAATCTGCCATAGCTTTTTGATCATGCCAAAAGGGGGAGAAATGTGTTGTTTGAGCTGTTTTGTAGGTTGAAATGAGCTTCCGCAAAGTATTCATGTTGATACCCTAACATTACCTCTTATTGGTTTCAGGGGGGAACAAAGTGAGTTGGAGCAGCGCATTCTGATTCAACCATATGCAAACATATTACGTCCAGTTTCAAGTCATCAAACAAAGGATTTGTTTCTGTGTTTTTCATCATCAAAAAGGGGGAGATTGAAATGGCAAATAGTCAAAGGATGTCATTATTACCAATCTACAAAGTTTTGATGTAGACAAGGTATAATGTGAAAGCTTTTTATATTTTAGAGTTCAAGGTGAACATCATAGAGTCTAGGATTGCTTTTTATATTTTAGAGTTCTAAGTTGATTGCCTAGTATTGAGTCTTAGGTTAGGTAAACCCAAGAAGGAAGTGTCTCACAAAAAAGTCTAAAATAGAAAATCATATAGAATGAGGCATAACATCATTACATATATATGATAAATGACACTCATGCATTTGCATACATACATCCATGATTTTTGTACTTCAAGGCTTTATTCATTCTAAAAATCATGTTGCATGTTCATTCATCATATAGGGTATTTACCGCATAAAAATAAAATCCATTTTTAAGAGTTTTTAATCGATTAACCTAGTTGGTAATCGATTAAATCCTGGAAGAAATCCTTAATCGATTAAGGAAAGTCATAATCGATTAAATGGAGTTACAGAATGTAACCTCCCAGGATTTCTGCTTGTTAATCGATTAAGCATAATTTTAATCGATTAAGCCATAACTGAAAACATGTTTTTAAAGAACCCGTTAATTGATTAACATGGTCATTTAATCGATTAACATATGTTATATCAATTCTGAGCTAATTCTTTTATTTTGAAACAGAATCCATTCTGCTTTTAAAATAGCTTTTTCACCTTCATTAAGCAAGAACCGAAAAATATCTCAAAGAGAGAATCAAAGATTTACTGTAATAAAAAGTTTCAAAGTCATATTGATGTATCTTTCAGTTTTCTTACATGAGATTCAAGAGTGAATAGAGAGAAAAGAGAAAAAATCTTTTCATTGCGCAAAATCATTTTTCATTCAATTGAAAACACTCATTGCAGGATTTCATAATTAGGTCTTAGGGCTGTTTTTGTGAGATCTTTCTATCAAGGGTGATTTGTGCCGAATTTAGAGTTGTAATCCGCACATTCTAGTGTGCAAAGTAACTCGGCAAAAATTCTTTAATTTGAGGAGAATTCTCGTGATGTGAGGTGTCATCATAGGTTGAGAATTAGGTGTCTTCATTAGATAGAAAGTCTTGATTCGAGCAAGAGTTTCGGTTGGGGCCAAATTGTGTGAATAGTGTGGTATGCAAGTAGGCGTCGATAAGGGGTCAAACTGGGCTTTGTGGCTCATCGGTTTCAAGAAGGAAGTTTATGTCTCGTTGTATTGGAAGTGGGGTTGTAAATTACTTTTCTAATTAGTGAAGAAAAATCTCCTAGATCAACTGGGAGACCTAGATGTAGTTTGCAGTGGACCACAAACGAACCAGGATAGAAATCCTCGAGCACATTTTCTCTATCCCTATCTCTTTATAATTTTGTCTTTATTGCTTTCTGTTTTGATTAGATTACTGTGATTAATTGCTTGATGTGTTAATCTACTGTTAGTTAAGAATCAATCTTAGGATAGTATAGATCAAGAATTATCACAATTTTTACGAAGTGATAAAACTGATTTTCAAAGTAAAACAATTAGGATAATCGATTAGCGTTCTGATAATAATCGATTAAGTGAACTGTCTTTAATCAATTAACCATGTTGATAATCGATTAACTGCATCAGCTTTGTATTCTGTGCAAATATCGGAGAAGTAGGACTGGTGATCCCCGACATCTATTCACTCCCCCTCCCCCTCTAGGTGTAATCTTACCTTATTGGTACCCAACAAGTGGTACCACAGCTATTACGAAAGTGCTAGCTTGGCTGCTAATTCGTTGATCCAAGGGATTAATCATTATGGGTTCCATAAACCCCTTCAGAGGTGATGGCGCATCCATCAATCGCCCTCTGATTTTCAGTAGCGAAGGGAATTTACATGGGCATTCATACATACATGATCATATGTTTTTGATGCATTTTAAAAGAGTTTTAAATCATACATCATTCAAAGGCATGCATCATACTTTTATAAATCATGTAGGAGATTCATATATCATTAAAATATCTTTTTGGAAAACCATTAGTCGATTAAGAGATATTTTAATCGATTAAGTATTGATTTCTTGGGAATCCATGAATCAATTAAGTATGGGTTTAATCGATTAAGGTTTGTTGTTGTTTCTGTTTTCTAGTATTTTCAAGAACCCGATAATCGATTAAATTTAAGGTATAATCGATTAACTGCAACTGAAAACATAATAGTATATTAACCCAAGTTTTTCATATTGCCTCATAATATACATGAACATTAATTCATAGAGTTAGAACACATATACGAAAAACATATTACACATTGTTCAGAAAATCTTAAGCTCTTTCGCTTTCATATCTTTAGAGATATTTTCAAAGTGTTCTTTTGAAAAAGAGAAAATAGTGAATCTTTAGAAAGATACCCATTGAGCTTTATCATCAAATCTTTTGTAAAAAGAAACCTTGCATCTCACGTTTTATGTATTGTAATTGTGAGATTTGCAGAGGAGTTTTTAGATTCTAGAAGAGTGATTAATCTACACATTTAGGTGCACATATAACTTGAAAGAATTCTAGACAAAGCAATAACACATTCTCTTGGTGTGATTGGTATCACTATTGATAGAGAATAGGTTTGGGAAAAATCCTAGCTATTGTTAGGTGTGTGTATTGATGTGAAGCAAGAGGTCTTAGTTATGAGTGATATCTAGGTTGGATCCTAATCGCAAAAGGATAGGAAATCTTAGTAGGCGAGATAGAGAGGTCAAACCAAGGTTGTCAAGTTCATAGGTTCCAAGAATTGGAAACTTGTTTGTAAGAATACATAAAGATTCCATAGTGAAGAAAAAACTCCCAAGATCATAAGGGGAGACCTGGATGTAGTTTGCAAGTGGACTCGCAAATGAACCATGATAAAAGTCTTGTCTCATTCTTCTTATCCCTTATTTTTTTACGTTTCCATATTACATGATTTACTCAACTTGACATGCATATCATTCTATGTTAAATTCCAAATTCTGTATTTTGCATTTACTGTTCTTAATCATTTAAAAAATTACATATAAGTTTGGTTGAATCTTGGTAATCTGGGTTATCCAAAGAAAACTGTTTTCATAGAAAAAGAACTAAATAATCGATTAAAGTGTTTAGTTAATCGATTATCTGCAGAACGAGTTAATCGATTATAGTTGTGTCTAAACGATTAAACAGTGTGTAATTTGTTTGTTTATCGAGCAATGGTAATTGTGTATCATATCACCTATTCACCCCCCTTCTAGGTGAGTTATAGAGCCTTGTGGGATCCAACAGAGCCATATGTTTAAAGACACAATGAGATGCTTAGGAAGTCTAACAAAAATGAAAATTGGATTTCCAAATAGCATAATCAGTGTTTCATAAAGTGGCTAAAAAAAATCATATTGTTGAGGTGCTGAATATAGATGCACATTCGGTTTCTGAAAGATTGAAATGGTTAGCCAATGGTCCAAGTATTCATGTTTTATCCTATACTGGTTACCTAATTAATGTGAGTTCACATTTTATACGAAAAACAAGATGATCAAAGTAAAATGCAATATAGTGGGGTGGTTCTTGTTGCTCGAACTTTACATATGTCAAGTGCAAAAGATAGAAACTCAATATATGCGAATATGTCATACTTTAGGGTTATTGAACAAATATAGGAATTGGATTACATAATATTTCGGATGTCGATTTTTTGTTATATGTAGGTTGATCACAACAATGGCTTTCAAGTTGATAAGTTAGGGTTCATGTAGGTGGATCTTAATAGGCTAGGATATAAAGATGAGTCATTTATTCTAGTATCACAGACTCAACAAGTATTCTATGATAGTGACCCAACTGATATGAAATGGTACATTGTTCTCTTAACTAACAAAATAATCGTCAATAATATTGGTGACCAAGAATATGAAGATACTGATACTCAAGATAATCATTTTTTTAGGACAACAAGTATTGCAATAAGGTTTCATCTTCATTTTCTTCTACATCTTCAATAAGGTTTCATCTCCAAGAATATGAATATGATGAGTTGGATATGAATGATTTGTTAAATTAAATTTAGTTACATTAATACTTATGTTTTTATATTAGATTTGGATTTGGAAGAATGTTTTTAGCAAATTTGTGTTTTGAAGTTAGATAGGAAATTATGTTTTTAGCAAATGTATGCATTGAGATTAGATCTTACGAATCATGTTACGATCCTATGTTTACAATCTTTGACTTCCCTCCTAATCCTAAGTAAAATATTGATTTTGACTACCAATGAGTATAGCTTTTCTATTCCTTTGTAGTTTAGTTTTGGTTGGCACATTTGAAAGTTAGTTTAGTTTTGAAAGTTAGTTAGAGGTAGTTTGATTGGAAGGTGTATATATCCATTCTCCTTGGATATTTTATGATTACAACATGAATGGAACAATTTCAGAATCCTCTCTTCTTTTTTCCGTTTTCTAAGAATATACATGCAGGTTATGTGTTTATAAACTTTTAGAAATTTCCTTACTGAGTCACGAAACTCGTTCCTCTATATTTCATTTTTATCCAAAAGTAAATAACAGATGAGCCAACACGCACCGGCTTCATTTTATGTTGGTGGTAAAACACAAAAAAATAGTATTGAAACAGTCTTCGTTTTAGGAATTTCCTATCCTATCTACAGGCCAAACACCCTGCTGCATCCATCATACTGGAGAAAGAATTGAGAGTGAGGAGAAGAAGAAAAAAAAAATACTGTTTTTTTATTAGAGTAAATTACAATAACACTTTCGAGTTTTAATGAAATTATATAAATCATCCTCTATTTTTTAAACATACACAAACTACTCATACTTATATACATGTATTACACCCTGTAAAAAATATAAGTATAATTTTATAAACAAAAAATGGTTACGAATATAATGAAGTTAGAACAATATGGTGTATTATGAGGAAAATTTTATAAGAATAAATGTCTATTCATTATTTTTTTAATTATAATATAATATTGTTTTATTTAAGAAATTATACTTATATCTCATACAAGAATAGTTAGTATAATATATATATATATATATATATATGTATGGGTCAAAAATGAAGGATCATTTATATAATTTCGATAAAAATAAGGTAGTACCAATATACTCTCTTTTTTATGTTTAATCGAAAAATTAGTATTGAGACTAATTGTGGTAATAGGTTTTTTACTTTAGGGGCTAATTTCATAATTTTTTATTATTAAAGAAAATAAATCTTTATTCTTAATTTCATTGCCACAAGATTCTACCGTCATGTTGAAAAGTATAACAAAAACAACTTTTCTTTATTATATTCTCTTTAATGAATGTCATTGATGGTTTTTGTAGAAAAGTAATGCTAAATTAACTTCCCTAACGGTTTTAGAGACCAATTTGATATCATATAGACCAAAGTATGAAAAACAATTAAGAAATTAATATAACAAAAACAACTTTTCTTTATTATGTTCTCTTTAAGAGTTAATTATACTGATCACTTCTTAAGTTTTAGTAAAATTATATCAATCATTTCTGACTTTTTTACACCTACACAAACTTCCCCTAGTTTTTATACTTTTATTACACTAATCACTCTTGTATGAGAAATAAATGTAATATTTTAGATAAAAATGTGATAAATGCAATTAAGTTAAATAAAATATCGTATATTATGAGGAAAAATTCAAATAAAATATAAATCAATGTATCTTTATTATTTTTTATTACAAAATGTATCAACAATTCTAAAAAGATATTGTTTAAATTGCTCTTATACTATATCGTAAAGAACCAAAAATAATAATGAAGTATCAACTCATATATTATTTGGACTTGTCTCCACAATATACCATGTTTTGTTTAACTTAATTACATTTATCATATTTTTTGTTTAAAAGATTGCACTTATTTCTCCTGCAGAGATTGTCCATGTAATGAAAGTATAAAAATTAGGGGGTTTTTATATGTGTAAAAAATTGAGAGATAATTTATGTAATTTCAGTAAAACTCAAGGGTATGAATGTAATTTACTCTATATATCAATGTCATCTATGGTTTTTGTAGAAAAGTAGTGCTAAATTAACGTTCCCTAACGTTTTAGAGACCAATTTGATATCATAAGACCAAGTATGAAAAAAAGTAAGAAATTAATATATGAGAAAAAGATGGATACATTAATATCATAAGAGTTTTATATATTGTTATTGTATTATCACTATTTATTTTTAATTATTATTAACTTTTTAAAATAAGTAATTAATGGATGATACACTGACTATACATCTTTAAACTGCCAATAATAAATTTAATCATTATATCATATATCATTTATATTTAGTCATTATCTACTCCAAATAAAAACTATTACAAATCAATTATAAATAATATAATCACTGAATATAAAAAATTTCACCAACTATCTACAGATATTAGACACAATAAATTATCTTTTATTAGGCAAATAATGCTTAGCATGCAACACAAGTAGATAGGCCATCTGATTCTGACATCAACTCATAGAAAACTAAGAAACAGAGTAATAATAAACATGAAGATGTATCTGCTATATAGCTTCAATAATGTAACACATAAAGATTGTACTCAATTACACTATTCCCTGCAATGGGTTCAGCCAAGTATGTACTAAGTTCAACATATCCCTTAGCAAAACGAAAAACCCCACTTCCACCAACCACAGGCAACTCCCTTGTCTCGTTCAAAGCCACGTCCCTTCCCAATACACTAATGGTGCTACCATTATACTTCCCTTCAAAAAAGTTGAAGTTTTGAATCATAGTGAGTTCGAGATCGGTACGTGATGTTACAGCATAGAACCCTTGGGCCCTGCCCACAAGCTTAGAACTCAACTCTGGTCCCAACGTCAAAGGGGTATCGATGACTCTTACTGAACCAAAGTGAGAGGTGTTGGTATACTGTGGAAGTGATGGGATAATTATAGCAGCTGTAGCGTTGCTTCCACCTACTGATTCGTGCCAGTAGAACTTGAAGTGGGTTAGCTGTTCTTTCTTCTTCAGCTTTGCCAATTTTCGGTTGAGGGGACGGCCGAATTCGGTGGCAGAAGTGAGGGCGTAGCCGGAGAGGAGAAGGAGGGAAATCAGGAATTGGGTAGCCATGGTTTGGTGTTAAGGGAAGGTAGCTAGCTTTTGAGAATCTTCACTGAAATTGAATGAACAAAGTTGAAGGAATGAATGGTATAATATAAGGAGAAGGGTCACTATTTTTTTAATTGAATGAAAAGATAAAGTGAGATAGAAATGAGGAGAGATATAAGCAAGGTTGAGATGTAAATAGATAATAATAAAATAAAGAAAGTGAAAGTTGAATATAAACAAAACCATGCAGCCTTGATTGACCAAACAAGTTTGCAGACAATTTGGTCCAAGTTTTTATCCAATGACTTTGAATCATTGATGTTACCATTTTGTTCTTTCTTCGAAGTTTTTATTATCTAAAAGCAGCACAACAATGTTGTGGAGCACGACTCCTCTCCCATAAGTGTTGTCTAAAACAATGTAAAATGTAAAATTAAATGATAGATATATTTTTTCTATTCATATTTGTTATGACATTTTTATCCTTAAAATTAAGTGTAAAAATATAATTGTCTCTTAAGTAATGCAGAGGATTTCTACTAATATTGTGACATATAATTTAAAATTACATGTGATATTGAATGATAGTGAACAAAACTCCTAGATGGTATTCGAATGTGAGGGGGAAATAATTTTTTTAAAATTTTCATTTATTTAATTTAAAATAAAACTAAACTTGGATCCTTAAATTATTTTAGGTGTTACGTATCACGATCTGGACCCAATAGTAGATTCTTCAATAATAGAGAGGAGTTCAACACCTTAATTATGGCTACTCAATAAATTCTATAACACATTTTTAGAATTTTGATCATCTCCTATAGCTAATATAAATTATTTTAATCATCTAACAGTGATATTGGCTAATTTAAAGTGATTTTTGTCGTAAACAATTTATCTATTTGTTTTTTTCTCCCTAAGAATGACACGGAAATTCTAGATGCAAAGTCAGCTATTATATGTTTTGGGGGTTCCCCTCTAAGGAAGAATCAATAATGGCATAAAAGCTTTTTCTTTGTTGTACAAAGAAAAGGGATTTTCTTTTTTCGGCGTAGGGGCAGACAATTATTGAGACAAAGCTTGAAAAATTATTGTAAGCATTTGGTTGTTTGTGCTTCAAAAAAAAATCAGGAATACATTTTTTAATAATATATTTATTAATTAAGAAACGTATATATATCTCTTCATTACTCGAAAGATATATGTTGATATTGCTTTGACAAAGCTAGTTAGCTAGATAGTATGGGCTTGTACCTATTGGATCAAGTGGAAAGGAAAATAGCACGCAAGTGAGACAGACAGCTAAGACTAAAAAGATAATATTGACTTGTTTCTTTAAATAATCTAAAATTTAAAGTTTGAGTATTACTTATTGAGAACTTTATTATTTGAATTTCACTCATACTATTCATTTAAATTTCAATATTTTTCCCTTTATTAAATTTTCTCTAATATTTAACTTTAACCAACATTTCTATACAAGAAATAAACAAAAATAAACTCTAATTCTTACTTTTTGATCATAATCCATATCAAAAATAATTAGCAGCTTCACGATTCCCACCATTATAAAAAAATAAGCTTTTATACTAAATGAAGGTGAAGGATTCACAAAATAATTTATACAAAATAAATTAATATGTTTAGAACTTTAATATATATATATATATAGAAGATAGTATGTTTACAAGTTAAGTTACGTTAGTTACATTCGATCTCAACTATTTATTTTTTAAATCCAATGGACCAAATGAGTGAAATTTAAAATTTATTTAGGATTTCTCTTTTTCTCTCTCATCATTTATTTCACTCACTCGTTTGGTCCGTTGGATTTGAGAAAATGGTGTAACTTAATTTATATATATATATATATATAAATAAGGAGGAATTCATTTACACTTAAGTTCTGTTTACATTAATTACACTCAATTTCAGTCATTCATTTTCTTAAATTTAACGGATCTCATATATATATATGAGGAGGGATCTGTTTACACTAGTTACACTCAATCTAAGTCATTCATTTTCTTAAATCTAAAGGACCAAATAGGAGAGTGCAATAAGTTATTTAAGATTTTTTTTCTCTCTCATCATTTATTGCACTAACACATTTGATCCATTAGATTTAAGAAAATGAACGGCTGAGATTGAATGTAATTAATATAAACAAAACTTAAGGATATATATATATATATATATATATGAAGTTGAGCATGACTCATTTAAATAACTGACCTTAAATTACCTTAACTTTATTTGTTTAGCTAAACTAATTAACTCATTTGTTTAGCTAAATACTCCAACAAAACTACTTGCTTTGCTTGACTAGTATCATTGTTATTAATATTATATCAATCAAGACACTAGTACAGTGGTTCAATCAGTAATTCACTAATTAAATCGCATACAGTGAAGTTAGATATGCATATATAATATATTAATATTAATACTGAAAAATCAATAAAAACTCAATAAATTTTTTTATTCTCATTAAAAAAATTATTTTTAAATAAAAATCGGTCGATACGGTTCAATTGAAAACCGGTCAGTATAATTAGTTTCGACCAGTTTTGACTAGTATAATTACATGACCGATATAATTAGCGTATCATATCAGTATTGAGACCACTTCACCAATTTACTGGTTAAACCGGCCATTACAAACCGGTTTTTATAACACTGGGTAGTATTCATCCTTGTTACTACTAGCAAACTTATTTAAAGTGGTTTTTATCTTTTAAAACTTACTATGCTCCTAAGTGTCAAATTTCAGAATTCCCTTTTTCTCGCTATAAGCAAATTTATGAACTCGGTTTTGTGAACATTCAGATTATAACATGACACCTTATTTACATTTGCATACGCTAAATTTATTTTAGCATGACATAATAAGTAAGACTATAATTAAATATACTCAAGTGGCTGCAGTATAGCGTGTAGCACGCGGCAATAAAAACTGAACCTGTGCGTACCCATCTGAACCCAATTCGAATTTAACAGGGAAAACCCGTTGTGATTATATTCGGGTTCAGGTTTTTATCTGATTATAATTTTCGGGTTCGGGTTTGGTATAAGTAATACCCTACCCTGAATCCGCCCAAACCCGAATAATATATTTAAATTACACAATTATATTTATATATATATATATATATATATATATATTTGTGAGGTGAAATGACATGACCAATATTTTACAGTAGAGTTTTAAATCCTGTAGCTTAATTATTAGTAAAGTACACTGGCATGCCCACTATTTTATATTTGAGTTTTAACTCAATTATGAGGACTTGGCAACAAAATGTATATATATATATATAATATATAATAGTTTTGAGTTTTGGGTTGTGTTCGGGTTACCCGAAACCCGACGGGATCGGAGATAGTAGAATTATTTTTAACCTCGTTTAGTTTGGGTTTGGGTTTTAAATTTCGGGTTTGGGTAAGTGCAAATACGACCCGTCTCACCCCGTTGCCATTCCTTGTAGCATGTATTTAAAAGTTAAGGCTTAAATATATTTTTGGAATTTGAAATTAGTCCTTAAATTTTTTTCTTTATTTTTCAAACTTTTGGTTTTATTCCTCAGTGATGATTATCCACATTATGAAGTGTCTATTTGCTACATTAAAAATCTAAAATTATAAATACTTTAGATATTTTCATTAATGAAGCTAAAATGAAGTTAGACGTAATGATTATAGTAGTAAAATCTCGACTCTATTTGTTAAATTCCTAGGAGAGTACAAAATATTGTATTAGTAAAGCATAACAAGACATTCTTTGATAAACATAAGGTATGCAATTCATCTTTACTCATTTTATTATGAAATTATTTTCTAAGCATTGTCACATATTTGTTGAACAGGGTTTCGAATAAAATAGTTTCATAGATTCCTTTTGATATGTGAAATAGTAGGAAATATAGTATAAGACACGTGCATATTTAGGATTATTAGATAGAAATTAAATACTATGATTCACAATAAAACAAATTGGATGCAAAGCAATTAATGATTATTTCATTGGTTATTTAAAAAGGTAAAATTTTATTCCTTTAATCTCACAATGAAGATTATTGAGAACCGAGAATATTAGGTTCATTGTGAATTATAAAATTAGTGGAGTGAAGGGAAGTACCACTTAAAATAGGAACTCTTTAAAATAAAATACAAGTTTCTTTGACTTGTATTTCTATTAAAGTTGTTATTCCTCAAGTTATTGAATCACTTCATAACAATGATGAATAACATATAATGATCTCACTCTCACAATGAAGTTAAACTAGATGAGCCTATAGTAGAAGAATTATGACAAATTGCATTAAGAAGATCTTTAAGAGAAATAAGATTAGTTATTTTTATGATTATATGGTTTATTTATATGAGTCATATTTAAAATGTTAAGTTCCAAGATAAAAATTTCTCAATCAATGAATGGCAATAATTCTAATAAATCGTTAGATATATGAAAGAAGAATTAAAACCCATGAAAACATAATAAGGTTTGAAACATGTTGAGTTACTCAAAGGTTGTAAGAGTGTTTGTTAGAAATGAATCTTTAAAGGCCAAATATGACTCTCATGCTAACTTAGAATGTTACAAAATTAGAGCATTTGTAAAGTGGTATACCTAGAAAATTGACATTAATTATAGAGAGACCTTTTGCAATCTCTTATAAATATTGTCTCATAATTATCACAACATTGATTTTTCATTATCATAAAGAGTTATATTGCATGTATGTGAAAATTGTCGTTTTGAATGGGGATTTAGATACAGAAGTTTGTACGAACAAACTAATGGAGTTCATAGAAGAATGAAATGAATACATGGTGTATAAACTTAAAACATAAATATACATATTTAAGTGAGCTTTCCAACAATAGTATGTTAAGTTAAATAGTATAATTGTTTCCTTTGGATCTAAGAAAAATAATGTTGATCAATGTGTATATATCTAAAGGTTTGTGGACTATATTTATCTACATGATTATATATATTGATAATATCTTGCTTGCAACAAATTATTTCAATCACTTGCATATAGGGATGACAATGAAAACTGAATCCGTTGGCACCCATCTGAACTCAACCCGAATGTAACAGGTTAAACCCGCTATCACTGAGTTCGGGTTCGGGTTTTACCCGATGTTAATTTTCGGGTTTGGTACATGTGATACCCTACCCCGAACCCGTCCAGAACCCATCTCGGTTGTTGTTGTTGTTGCAAACTTTAATTTGCATCACATGGTATGGTAAAATAGTGTGCTTGAATGACTCAAAGATTGGAAGTTTTGTCCATCTTTTAAAAAATAGTGCTTTGAACAATATCATTACCCATTAGACGTTTCACTTTATCCCTTGTACTATCATAACCATATTCAATGTTACAAGTCCCAGCATGGTTTTAGCGTCTCAAAAAACTTTGTTTATGGTCACCCTGAGAAGCAAGTTAACGGTTCCTAAGTTTCATCTCATCATTGTCACAGTACTGATGGGTAATGTAAATAACAAATTCAATCTAAATTTTAATTGGGGATGAATTGGTTAACTGTGGATGAATTGGTAGGTACAAGAGTCTCTTATTAAGTCAGATTGTTTCAACTTACAAGTGAACAGCTAAAGAGGATTGACTATATTAAATCTAATCTATGCCACCATCATTGAGACGTTTTATCCTCCTTCTTTCTGTCGTCAGTTCAGTGTGCCAAACGTCAAGTTCTTCTAAACTTTCGGGTTCCCCATCGGGTTCGGGTTACCCAAAACCCGACGGGTTCAGGGATGGTATTGTTAATTTCAATCTCGCCATGTTCGGGTTCGAGTTCGGGTTCGGGTTCTGGATTTCGGATTCGGGGTTGGGTAAGCAAAAACCCGACCCCGATCTGCCCCGTTGCCATTCCTACTTGCATGTGCCTAAGAGATTTTTCTCTAGTCACTTTGAAATGAAAATAGATGAGTGAGACAATAATTGTGATAAGGATAAATATTCCATTATAGAATACAAGGAATATGATTTGTCTCATAAGACATATATATAAAGATAGTTCTAGAACATAAAGGAATTATGCATGCTCTAATTAGTAATAGAGAGAAATTTCGTGTCACAAAATACTCTGAAGTGACTTGGAACATGATTAGATAAAAGTAATTATGTGCATCTAATGTTGGGAGTATTATATATACTCTAAAATCTTTAAATATTCTTATATAGAGATAATAAATGAACACATGCTTACATACAGAATGTATCACCACCTTGGCGTGATTGGAAAACTAAACTTGTAGTAAGTTTTGAGGGTACATTTCAGAATAATTGGCTATGAAACTTTATTTCAAGATTTGAATTAAGTTGACATTATTGTTAGACTGCTGAAAACTTATCATAGTAATTTCATGATAGTGAATGACAAATACTCTATGGGTGATAAAAATATGAATTCAATTATCTTGTCATTAAAGAAATTCATAAATAAAGAGTAATAGTAGAACATATATTAACACAAACATTATGAACCCTTAAACTCTAAGAAAGGATTGTCGCCCTATACATTTTATGAGCATATCTAAGTAATGGACATTATTGGACATCATTAATGAAGATATATTATTATTATTTTGGGTTGATTGACACTCTAAGTTTAATTATAATAGTTGTGTGTGCCATTTCTTGTTTCTAATTAGTATACATTATTAGATTAGATAATTACAACAAAAATAAAAGGTCTTATTAAAGACATTAAACTTTGATCATACTCTTCATTATGTGTCATGTTAAAGAAAAAGATTAGTGTTGTGGTATATTAAAGAGGTTATTTCAAAAAATAGTGATGTACAACCACCATGTCCCACATTCACTCTCTACTTGGTCGTGATATTATGACGTGGTTATTTTAATAGGATTTAACATTATATTTTTATGTGTATTATATTTTTTTTATTAAACCATAAATGTATTATTATATGGGATAAATTAGATAATGTAAGAATTATGTTTCATATAATAATTTAATAGTTAAAGGTATAGTTAAATCATGTTGACTAATTTATGTAAGAAATATTCTTTTGTTATGATATAATTTTTATTTGAATAATTAAATAGAATCAAATACATATTATGTGAAATAACAAGACTATTTAGAAAGTTATCTTGCATGAAATATCATGTTAAATGACTTACCCATTTGGAAAGTCAACTTGCATGAAGGGTTATGTGAAATAGATTAACCATACCATTTCGGAAAATATATTTCATGAATAGATTTGTTTAATGGAAGTACCTTATATGTCCTCCATATAAATTAAGAATACAGTCCTCACTCTATCTAACCAAGAAGTATATTGTTTTCATTAATAATGTACAATTAAGTAATGAGTTAAGGGGGATAAACTAACAACTTTCATGTTTTATTCATCTCAAGGAAGACTTCTTATCCAATCAAATACGTGAAAATTATTGCAATTTTGGAAAAATATAATCTTCGTTCTTGTATATTATTCATGCCTTTAAGTGGCTTTTATACAAGAATTTTGAGTAATGGACCCATACTTGACTTACAAGCAACCCTAGATCAACACCCAAAACATGAAACAAAAAATTAACTAATTAACATATCCTAACTAATTATGGTTAGAGTAGTGTTTCTAGAACAATTAAACTCATATATGTGAGTTAAAAAATCCTAATACACAAGAACTGGAAACTACACCTTCTGAATGAGTCATGTGGCCCATGCACTATGGTTAGATTGCTCAACAAATGGCTAGGACATATGACCCATGTTCCTCGGTTAAATAGCTCTTGTCAAGCTTCGGCAATAAGCACCATGGCCGAGGTGCCACGGTCAGAGGCCATTCCATCATGCATCACAACCTATGCCCCAAGATCAGAGTTCATGCACCTCAGTCATGTAAGACACGGTCATATGTGGCTTGTCTCGGTCATATACCAACTCGTCTCGGTCATGATCATCCTTGTCTCGAGCATGGCTAGTCTTGTCTTGGTCAGACCCAACCTTCCTCGATCGTGATCTAGCTTTCCTCAGTCATGGCTAACCTTGTCTCGTTCGTGGTTCACTTTTTTGGTCACGACCCAACCCTCCTCGATCACGACCCAACTTTCCTCGGGCATGGTCCACTTTGTCTCGGACATGACTATTGTTCAAGCTAGATGGGCTATGCAAGGCTGAGTAAAAGAGACCTTGTCTAGGATTTCTTTTGATGAACTTAAGGACTCTACACAAGGCTTTATAGTGATTCATAGTTGGTTGTGCCATGAATTGACTTAGTTGCTGCACAACAAAGCTAATATATGGTCAAGTGTTGGTTAAGTAGAGTGATCTTCCAATAAGTCTCCTATAATAAACTAGATCTGCATATGGAGGTATATCATCTTGTTGCAAATTTTTTTGTCCTTACAATTGGTGTTGCATTAGGTTTGGAGGCTATAAATAATGTATTAGACGATATATCTAGAGCATATTTCCTTTGGCAAAGTGTGATTACTTCCTTAGTTCTAGCAATTTATATTCAAATGAAGTATTTTAGAGTTTCAATATATTTTATCTTGAACTGAATATTAATGTGATTTTTACATTGTTTATGTCAGTCTTGTTATTACCTCTTGAGACTAAATCATCTACACGGATGAGTAAGGTAGTGAAGTCCTTGCCTTTATTCTTTGTAAAAAGAGAACGGTCATTGTGAGAATGTGTATATCCTAGGGCATTAAGGGATTCAGAAAGTTTATTTTACCACTATCTCTATACCTGCTTAAGTCTATGAAGAGACTTTTGCAGCTTGCAACCCTTGTTTGGTTTCTAGCAAACAACACCTTGAAGTATTGACATATGTACCTATTCACTCAAATATCCATGAAGAAAGGCATTTTTAAAATCTAGTAGGTGTACTATCCAATCTTGGCAGGAGGCAATTGTTAATAGAAGCCTTACTATTGTTAATTTCACAAAAGGAGCAAATGTGTCAACGAACTATATCCTTTAGTTTAGTTGTATCCCTTGGCTATAAACCTTGTCTTGTATCTCTCAATAGAACCATATGACTTATACATGATTTTGTAAACCCATTTGCACCCAATGGATTTCTTACTTGGAGGTAAATCAACTATGTTCCAAGTGTTGTTTAGTTCTATGGCATTTAATTCCTCCTGCATAACCCTTATCCAATGCTTATAAGTAATGGCTTGATTATAAGTCTTTGGTTCACTATGTGTGGTGATGCTAATATCATGTTGAAGGTGATTAGGAGAGATAGACTTATAAGATAAAATAAAAGATAGAGGATGATACACTCCCTTGGGTATTTCTTCCATATGAGAAAGGGACAAGTTATAGTGGAAATCTCTTAGGTAGCAAGGAGGGTGTATAAGGCAATTGGATCTTTGAGATTGATTTGCAGTTGCATAATTAGTTTCTAAACCTTGGTCTTGGTTGGTGTCAAGTGCTCTCATTTCAGGACCATCGGGGTTGGTGTTCATTGATGTGTCAATATCATAAGCCATCTAGGAAAGTGCAAGGTGCTGGTGAAAGTGCAATATGTCAAGAGAGCACTTAGCTTGCCTATGTTTTGATGAAGACAAATGACTTAGTGAAAGCTTAACGACAACTCAACAAATCAACATGCCAAAGACTCAAGAGCTTCATGTCTAGACTAGAGTCTTAGATGTGTCTTAGTTATTGAGTCTAGGTTAGGTAAACCTAGATGCAAATCTCACAAAGTCTAAAAACTATCATATCATCTACATGAGACATGCCATCTAGTTTATTATGTGTTCATGCATTAATCATACATGTTATTTGTGTATTTTAGGCATAACATAAAAGGTATAACATGTATAGTTGATAAGCATAACATATATGTAGTTTACCAATTAACATCTTAACTGAAAATAAGCCAGTTAATCGATTCAGTGAAGCTTTAATCAATTAACGTGAAAAAAGTTTTTAACAGTTTCAACAGATAACTGAAAAAAAGAATCCAGTTACTCTCTAACAGCCCGTTAATCAATTAACAAGCAACATAATTGATTAACTGGGTGCAAAACTGTTTTTCTATATAAACTGTGTTTTTACACCATGCTTCATACATTCATTCATTTATTTTAGAATTGCTAAGTTTCATATTTTCGTATTCTTTGTATGTCATATAGGTAGAGAGAATTTTAGGTGAGATTAAAGTGAGATAGTATTATGCTTAGGGATTAACATGTCATCCATTGCATATTACCAAATGTGTTCATCACTCTATCTTGTTCTTACATGATTCTTTCATTACTGTTTAGAGATTTCTTAAGGGTAGAAATTGCATGTTCTTCATGATTTTGATCTTATACATATTCTTAGTAATTGTGAGATTTGTATAGGGTTTATAGCTTGTTCTTTCTTGTAATATTTGAGTAATTTTGTGTTTCACATTACTCTGTCTTTTTTGTGTTGTTTGTGTAACAAGGAAAGTTGTCTCTTGGTATCGTACCACCAACAAGATTAGAGAGTCTTCACCAAGACTTGGAGGTCTTGAGTTTAGAACATACTCTTGGCTGGGGCTGGATCGTAGGAAAGGTTTTCCTAGGCGATTGGGTAAGGTCAAACCAAGGTAGAGGTTCTGGGAATTCAAGAAGGTAGCGTTCAAGGTCTTGTAATTGGAAGTGTGTATGTAAGATACATTGGCTTCAATTTTAGTGAAGAAAATCTCTCATATCAGAGGGGAGGACTGGATGTAGTTTTGCAGTGGACCGCAAAACGAACCAGTATAAAAACGTTATTGCAGGTTGTTTCTTTCTCTTATCTCTTTACTGTTTGAAGTAGCTTTTAATTGCCTATTGTAGCTGATATTTTGACTATAGTTTTACTGCCAAATGAAGATCATTTGTGTTCAAATATATCTGCTATATCATTTCTGTATAATCTGTAATTGGCTGTGTAATTGAGCCTTTCAGCAACTGCTAATTCTATGCGATTAATCGATTAAGTCATATCTTTAATCGATTAACTAAGTGATTTTCCAGAATAGGGCTTTGGTGCAAATAGCGGTAAGTGGGAACTGCGACACTTATTCAACCCCCCCTTATATGTGTATTCTGTCATTGATACCTAACAAGTAGTATGAGAGCTAGTACGTCGTGCTAGCTCAACCGTATCCGCGCGATCTGTTAGGGAAATTAAATGGGTTCCACCAACCCTTATGGACAGATGATGAACGCAAAAAGATTCAGTATAACCTGCGTGCCAAAAATATCATCCCATTGGCCATATCCTATGATGAGTTCTTTCGGGTTTCGCAGTGCCAAAGTGCTAAAGAAATGTGGGACACTTTACAAGTGACTCACGAAGGCACTAGCAAAGTCAAGCGTGCCAGGCTGAATGCCCTGACATGTGAGTTATTTCGTAAGTTACCAAATGAATCTTTCGGTGACATGCAAAAATGATTTGCTCATATAGTTAACCATTTAGTTGCTTTCGATAAATTGTTTAACAAAGGAGAGCTTACTAACAAAGTTTTACGTTGTTTTGACAGGAGATGATAACCAAAAGTAACAGCTATTATGGAATCAAAAGATCTTGACTCCATGCCTTTGGCGACATTGTTCAGAAAACTTCAAGAGCATTTAATGGAGCTTGGACGCCAGACTATGCACGGAGTATCAGATCACAAAAAGAAAATTATATCTCTCAAGACAACAACATCTCAATCCACATAAGAGAGAGAAGAAGACGAATCTGATTCAGATGTAGATGAAGAAACTTTGAGCCTTCTCGTACGCAAATTTGGGAAATTCTTAAAGAAAGGAGGATTCAAACGTTTCCAGAAGAAAGAAGCGTGGGAGTCGACCAGAAAAGGTAAGAGTAAAGAGCGCTTCACTTGCCATGAATGTGGCAAGCCAGGACATATGAGGTTCCAATGTCCTACTTACCTCAAGAAGGTTGATTCAGATAAAAGCACTCCTCAGAACTTCAAATCGAATAAAGCTTATATAGTATGGGATGTACCAGAGAAGGACACAAAATCCAGCACCTAAGATGAAGAGGAGACAGCTAAGCTATGCTTAATGACGAGAACATATGATGTTTGTTGCTCAACTTCAAAAGAGGTAAATAGCGAGGTAAATAGCTTGGTGCAAATAGTAGTAAGTGGAAATCGCGACACCTATTCAACCCCCCCTTCTAGGTGTATTCTGTCACTAATACCTAATAGTTGGGTCATGGTTTTCATTGCTATGTTCAATTTTCTATTGTCTTTGTTGGAATAGGTGTTCATAAAATATTAAATTTCTAAATAGAAATATCTCTCTATTTCTTAAGTCAAAAACAACATAATCCTTTGTACCTGCTTTATGCCCAAGGAATATGCATTTCCTAGCCTTGAGAACTAATTTGGTCATATGGTGGATTAAAGTAGAAGCATACTATTCCCCTCTAAAGACCTTTATCTCAAGTAAGTTTGGCAGGTTGCCATAGAGGAGCTCAAAGGGGGGATTGTGGTTTAGAGTTGGACTAGGTAATCTGTTTATCAGATATGTGGTATGTTGGACAACATAAGACCACAAAAGCTTTGTTAAGTTAGAATGGAATAAGATGTTTCTAGTTACATTCAGTAAGTACATGTGTTTTCTTTCAACAACAAAGTTTTGTTGGGGAGCCTCAACGCGTGAGGTTTAATACATAATCTCATTCTCTTTAAAGAAGGTTGTGTTGTTAAATTCACTCCATTGTCACTCCTTAAAACTTTTACAAAATTTCCAAATTGGGTTTTCACCATTTTGACAAAATCTTTCATAAAGTCCATGGCTTCACCTTGGATTTCTTCAGGGAAATTTAGGTATGCCTACAATAGTTATCAATCACAGTCAAGAAATATTTGTGTCCATGGATAGAGGCATTGCTTATTGGCCCTCATATATCCATGTGCACAAGATCAAAGTTGTTAGAGGTTATATTCATGTTATTAGGAAAAGGAAGTCTAGATTGCTTACCTAGGTGGCACTGATCACAAGTTGTTATAGAAGAATTATTAACATATGAGTGTTTCTTACTAAAAGAATTCAATGTGTCAAAATAAGAATGCCCTAGTCTAAAATGCCACAAATCAAAATGAAGTTCAATGCTGATTACATTCATATTATGCTTAGTTCTAAAATCAAGCTTGGATTCCCTCTTAAGCATATACAGATTTTTCATTACTTCAACATGTCCAATCATCCTCAACGTAGTCATATCTTGGATGAACATTTTGAATCATTAAAGACTAGTTTGCACTACATGGACTTGCTTAGCCTATGAAAAGAAATTAGATTGAATTTCAAATCAGGGATATAAAGCACACGTTGCAAAGTTAGGGAACTAGAAAGGACGACAATCTTTAAGACCCTTGCAAATGTAGTTGAACCATTTTCCAGACTCGTGGTAATAGGTTTAATTGAAATATTCAAATTGGGACAAACATGGTCTGTGGCACCACTGTATAAAACCCAAAATGAATTGTTACCTGGGATTCCTTTATCCTCTTGATCATGATTGTTGTGCTTCTCTTCTGTTGGTATGATACTCAATTGGTTTATGTTATGTTCAAGGTTGTTAGCACCAACACCCTATAAGGACTGTTATGGTCCAAAATTATAGCTTCCTGTAGAGTTACATTGATTATCAGTGGGTTCCTTTGATGTATCCTTGTATGGATTGGATTTTGAGTGACTAGATTCCATAGTCATTGCATTGTTTACAATATTGGTAGGTTGTCTTTGTCTTTCTTGTTGTGAGTTTGGTGGAAAACTATGCTTAAAGAAGCATGTTTAAACTATGTGTACTACTTTCCACAGTTTGTGTGAATGCAAGCATCCAAGAACTTGATTTTGATAAAGAACAAACTTAAAGCTTAAAGACGGGGACATATCAACAACAACAACAACATAAAGATTCATAATCACACTTGAAGAAAGCATCATGACGACTAGAGTAATATTTTTATTTTTAGGTCCTAAGATGATTTGAATAGGTAGAGTCTAAGTTGGGCGAACCTTGTGATAAATCCCACATGATTAGATTATGATCCTATTGCATAAAGAGCTTTTCATACATAACATGACTTAGGTGAATTTAGCATCCATACATGATTTTGGGCAGTAATACTTATATCATATTCAATATCATGCATCAATCATTCATGTTAGAGGTTTATGCAAAATTAACTAAGTTTTTTCAAGAAAAAATGTTAATTGATTAAGACGTTGATTAATTGACTTTTCAAATGAGAAACTAATTAATCGATTAAGGATATGGTTAATTGATTAAGTCAGTTTCTGTTTTGGAATCTTGGACATTTTAAAGAAACGTTAATCGATTAAGTGGTATTTTAGTCGATTAACCCCAATAGAACAGCTTGAAACTGAATGGTATTCTACCATCCTTTCCCAAATGCAAAGGTATCTGAGTAATACAAAAACTTGATGCAAGATTGACACACATTTTTCAAAGAGTGATTTTCTGAAAAGAGAGAAAGAAACTTTCATGTGAAAAGAGAGAGTTTTGTGAATCTTTAAAAGGTTTTTGCTTTCAAACATTGAGTCTTCCAAAGATTTTCCTTTAGTGACTCATAATCACTCATATTCATCTATGAGATTGTGAAATTCATCAAAAGATAGTTTGCTCTGAATAATAGTGTATGATTAGCACATTTTAGGTGCAAGGAACTTTGTACACATCTTTACAGTCGATTTGTAAATTTGTCTCTTTGTGGATTGAGGTATCACCTAGGAGGAAGAGAGAAATTTAGGAGAATTCCTAGGCTACGATCAAGGTCCAAGAAGAGGTCTCATTGTGTATACTTGGTTAGAAGTGGTGATCAATCATTAGAAGCTAGGTGCAAGAGAGTTCTTGTGGAAGAAGTATTTTGTATAAACATTTAATTTCTTCTAGTAAAGCAAATATCCCAAGGTCAGAAGAGGAGGGTTGGATGTAGATTTCATGTGGATTGGCAATTGAACCAGGATAAATCGATTGTGTCATCTTCTCTCTTGCTACACTCTTTTACTTATATGCAATTATCGTATTTTCGCTTTAGTTGATAACATTCATTTAGAGATCAATGCATAAGTGAATTTGCATTGTTAATCACATTAAGTAATTTGTTTAAGAGCATATTAGATTAGTTTAATCACTGTATTCTTGTTGCATCAAGAACCAAAAGATTTTCAATAAAACCATAAGATTAATTAATTAAGCTTTCATTTAATCGATTAAGTCCAACTTTTTGTTAATTGATTAAGCAAGCTTTTAATTGATTAAAAAAAGTAGTTTTTAAGATTATAGTTTGCATTTCGTATCGAGTTTAATTGCTACTTGAACCACCTATTCACCTGCCCCTCTAGGTGAAGTTAGAGTCCTTGTTAACCAATAGTATGTGCACATTTTAACTCCACTGTTAGCTTTGTAATTTCCACTAGGGATTTTTCCTCTACCCTGAGTTGTGTTACCTCTACCTGGATTGTTTCTTGATTTCCACACTTTCTTAAGTTGTATGCTTAGGATAGCTTAAAATATCAAGTATTGTGGTAGTTATCCATGAGGGAACACCACTCGAGAAACTAAAATACATTAGGATCGAAAACAGCGGAGAGTTTCGATCTGGTAGCCCAAAAGGGCGAGGAAAATGGTCCTGGTAACTGGACCACCTCGCCCGGGCGATCCAGCCTCACCTGGGCGAGGGAGAAACATAGAAGAATGGTTCCAAATAGCGCTTGGGCGAGCAACCCCTCGCCTGGGCGAGCCAGCCTCGCTTGGGCTAGCGTTTCTCGCTTGGGCAAGGGCCAGACAACCTGTTTTTGGCGCCCGGGCGGCCGTACCTCACCCGGGCAAGTCGAGATAGGTATTTTGACCAGTTTTTGGTGGATTTTTAGCTTGAGCGATAGTCCCTTCGCTCGAGCGAGAACCATGTAGGAAATTGAGTCTGTTTTGATGAATTGGTCACTTGAGTGACAATCTCTCGCTTGGGCGAAAGACAAACAATATTTTTGACTGATTACGATTGTTTGATTGCTTAGGAAATAACCCTAGCTTGGGTATGAAGTGTATTTACCCTTTGAAAATACCATGACTCAGATGATTGAACTCGGTGCCCAAAATTGACAAACTTATACAAGTACCTTTGTTCTTGCGCCTATTTAGGGCAAGGTTTTCGACTATGATGTCCATGGTGATTCAGTGATGGTTGTACTGGTATGGATGTTATTCCTCTATTTACGTGATGACGTAAGATCGGCTCCCACAAGAAGCATTCCTCTGGGAGATGTCTTAGGTTGGGCCGATCATATAAAATAATGATTAAATGATTTAATCGGCTAACCTTAGTTAGTGTGCATACTCATTATGGATAATGAAGTAGTGGAGTGGAAATTTAAAGGAGACGAACGAGCCCCGAGATGTTGAGAGGGACGACATTGGTGGTGGTTCGTCCACAAAGTCATGAGAGAGAGTCTAGGGATGGATGAGGTATTCTGTTAGATCGGACAGTGCTCACAACGCAAACTAGACGGTCTCTGACAACCCCTCTTTGCAATCAGAATCGATGAGAGGGATGCCAGAAAGTGTTTGATACGACACTGTCCTGAAATGGACAGTTCCGTTGTAACAGATCGATCATATATCCTTGCGAGGAATAATTTTTGGTGCGTTCAAATCTGCTTGTTAGGGGACCTGTACTCTTGGATATTTCCGAATAGTATATTGGGAGGATATTGGTGAAAGGATGGATGTGCATACTCATTATGGATAATGAAGTAGTGGAGTGGAAATTTAAAGGAGACGAACGAGCCCCGAGATGTTGAGAGGGACGACATTGGTGGTGGTTCGTCCACAAAGTCATGAGAGAGAGTCTAGGGGAGACGAGTCCCATGTATTCCTGGATGAGGTATTCTGTTGGATCGGACAGTGCTCACAGCGCAAACTAGACGATCTCTGACAACCCCTCTTTGCAATTAGGATCAATGAGAGGGTTGCCCAGAAAGTGTTTGATACGACACCGTCTTGAAATGGACAGTTCTTCGGAACAGATCGATCATATATCCTTGCGAGGAATAATTTTGGTGCGTTCAAATCGGCTTGTTATGGGGCATGTACTCTTGGTTATTTCCGTATAGTATATTGGGAAGATATTGGTGAAAGGATTGATGAAACAAGCATAACATTCATACATTGAAATTGTGGACTTTGATCCTCATAATCTGAGATTATAACATCATTCATCATTGTGCATTTTTATATGTGATGTATATATTGTGTTTATTATGCGTGTCTGTCTGGATGTGATATTCCGTATAATTCCATGCCGTCAATGCCTAATATTCATTAGATGTCTTACTCCTCTTCTTTATGTTTGTCTCCGGATCGCGTTTTGTTCAGATGGATCGTTTTGCGAGGATTCGGAGTTACCGCTTCTCGATTTCCCAGGAGGGGGCATGGAGGATTGAGGGAGATCGGTACACCTACACAAGCCCTTGCGACTTAGATCTGTGTAGGGTACTTTTTGATGTGCTGGATATCTCAGCCTTTTGTGTAATTTCAGTTTGGGCGAATGTTTCTTCCGCCTTGTATTTCGTACAGATATTTTTCGTTATTAAATGAAGTATTATTCAAAGTTATATTATGTTATTTTTGGCTACCATTAGGTAATGGTTTTTTATTTTCCGCATTGTATGTTACATAAAGTGATATCCCGAAAAAGAAACGAATATAAAGATGATAAGTTTATGTTACATTATTCAAAAACTTTTTTACCCATTTTTGGACATTATATTTATGGAGTAATTTTTGGGGCATTACAGTGTGTATAGAATTGTGTTTACATGGTTTAAAAATGAAAGGGTGTGTGATATAGTGAGTGAGTGTGCATGATAAAAAAAATTAATGGTGTGAGAATGATACTATGTGAGTACATGTTTGGGCTGGAAAAAGTGAATGCAGTTGTGACACGTGTCAAAGAGGAATAACATTGTGACATTTTTTTTCTTATATAGTTAGTAAATAATAAATCTCTAATTTTGAAAGAAAGAACTTATCATATAATCCATTTACTTAAATAACAATTATGATAAAAATAAATGAACTTAATTACTTTTAATTATATTTTATGACATATTAGGTCTTGGATATAAATATAAAAATATACAAATATCCAGAAAAATACATTATAATTATATAAAATGAAATATTTAGACGTCAATACATAAAATTGTTGGATGATTATTGCAAATATTCTAAATTCTAATTGTGCTTACCGTTCAGTTATATTTACCATTATTGCAGGAAAATATAGCTGATAGGACGATAATTACAATCTGAATCATAATGAGGAGACTTCCAAAACAATTGTAATATATCATCTTGAATTCATTTGAGTCTGTCCCTAGTTGCTAGTGGGAAGTTTTTAACCTCTTGACTCATGGATTTAGCATAATGGTGAGTGGGATTACAATCGTATGGGAGTATGAGTCTGATTCATATTGTAAATAATAAGATAAGGGTTGATACTCCTCCTAAATAGAACGATGGTAATGATACCTTATAAGAGGTTAACGTATAAACTTGTAAAAGAGGGGGAAAATGTATATAGCAATAATATAAGAATCTCACATATTATTATTATATCAGTCAACATTCATATTTAATCATAAATGACTCTTGTTATATAAATTAATTGTGAATAATATAATGAATTGTTAAAATTAAGTAATTCAAAAGTACTTAGAAGTTGCTATAATTAAAAAGGAGAAAAAGACGTATGCACTGACAGTGTATGAGTTTTATACACTGTTATTGTATTATTACCATTGATTTTTTATTATTGTTGATTTTTCAGAAAAAGTAATCCAAATGAACAGTGTATGATGAAGTGCATGTGTATAAATCTTTACATTGTCAGTGTATACATTTTACATTCATTAAAAAGTAGTTATGGTTGTTATTCTAAATATAACATGTGTATAAATAACTCATTGTGTAGTGTATTTCAATACAAGAATTTTAGAACCAATTCTCTCAATCAATCCCTATATTCTTCTTCTCTAATTTCTCTCTAAATTCCTTCATCATTCCCGAATTCACCTTCTTTATTTTCTTTATTCTGTTTCTCTAAGTTCTATAGCTTCAACATGAATGTGTATAAATATTATAATATAAAGGCAAACAATTATAATATAATGTGAACAATGCATTCTAATAAAAATAAATAATTATCATATAAAGTACACCTAATAAAAAAATATAACATAAAATATAATTAATATGAAAAATACATTTTAATTATATAAAATAAAATATATAAAAATTAAATACTTAATAGTATGAAATGAGAATGCAGACCAATAGATATTTATCTTACCCTACTAATATGGACCCTTGATTTTAACCCGAATGTGCAAAACGTTTTTCATCCTCAATGTTGGGTTCGTATCCTTAACTTGCCCCAGGAATATTGGAGTGCCAGAATCATCTTCTCAATAGCTGGAGGAATAGGTACTCCAATAGCTTTAGATGAAGCAACTACAAACATATCTTTTGGCCATTTTGCTAAAGTGTTGGTGGAGCTTAATCTGAAATCTAAATTGCCAAATCAAATACTTGTGGAGAGGGACGGCTTTGCATTCTTTGTGCCGATAGAATATGAGAGTCTCCCAAATTTCTGCAACGATTGTCAAACAATTGGGTATATGTTGGCTAATTGTCGAAGACACAAGGTTACTGAAGATTTTTCTAAGCCAACAGCCAAGAAATCACACAACAAAGAAAAATCCAAACCCGCAATTGTAGAGGATTTGTGCATTGATCTGGTTATTGAAGAGAATGAAAATCTTGAGGGTATTGAAAGAATGGAACTTTCTCCAATTGTGCATAATGACCCGGTTGTAGCACAAGTGGCCAATCCTGAAGAAACTCTAGGTGAAATCCCTTTAAGTGAGGCCCTGGATGCTACGCAGAGTCAAAGTAAAACTTTGTGGTTCAAGAAACTGAGTTTTTCACTAATCAGGTGGCAGCTAGTGACATGAGGATTGTAGGGAAACTTTGGGCTGATGAGGTTGAAGTCCAGGAGGAGGAGGACACTGAGGACAGCTTCACGCATGTTCTTAGCAAATCTCAGAAAAAGAAAAAAAAGATGAGGAGAAAAAATTCCCAAGAAAAGGTCTACTTTACCCGAAGGGGTGGTAATACACACATTAATTAATGAAGGTTATATACTGGAATTGTAGAGGTTTTGGTAACTCAAACTCTAGGATGGTTCTAAAGAATTTTTGCTTTTCTAATAAACCTGACTTGGTGTTCTTGGCTGAGCCAATGATTACTTCTAATTCAGTGTCTCGTCCTTCTGGAATGCCATGAATCTCAAGCTGTTTGCTGTGAATAATAAAGGTAACCTTTGAGGGCTTTGTAACACTGGGCTCTTCCCCTCTGTCATTGATACATCGAGCCAACACATATCCATCTCAATTACTCTGGACAATAAACATTTGCTCATGAGTGCTATTTATGCTCATACCAATCATATCCATCATAGACAATTGTGGTTTGATCTGCATAATCTCATGACTATCTACCCTGGTTCTTGGTGTACTTTGGGTGATTACAATGCAGTTTTAGGTGCACATGAGTGCGAAGGGCAAAGACTCCCTTCTCAGATTTCTTATGATGAGTTCAAAAGTTTTGCTGATAACAATAACCTTTTGCATCTGCCAACTACAGGTGCTAAGTTCACCTGGTCCAACAAGAGAAGGGGGTTAGCCCTTACTGAAAGAAGGTTGGATAGAGCTCTCTGTAATGAGGAATGGCTTGATATTTGGACTCAGGTTTCTTGCTGTACCTTGCCAAGGATTGCTTCTGATCACTTTCCTTTGTTGTTTTCTTCTTGTTCCATCATCTTTAATCAGCCAACCCCTTTTAGGTTTCATAAAATGTGGGTGAGCCATTCAGATTGCAAAAGACTGGTTTCTGTTACCTGGAGTAAATCTGTGATAGGTTGCCCTATGTTTGTTCTAGCTCAAAATCTTAGAATGTTGAAGCAGGAGCTAAAAGAGTGGAACAAAAATGTTTTTGGTAATATTCATCTCAGAGTTAGTCAAGCTAAGCTAAAGGTGGAGGAGATTCAGAGGTGTATGGAGCTTATAGAACCTGATCAGGATCTGTTAGATCAGGATACCCTGACTCAAAATGAGTTGTTACATGCTCTAAGGGTGGAGGAGGAATTCTGGCATGAGAAGTCAAGGCTAAATTGGCACATTAATGGTGATAGAAACACTAGTTTCTTTCATAAGGTTGCCAAAATCAGACACACAACAAATGCTATCTCTATGCTAAATGTTGGGGACAGAATTCTGGAAAAACAGGAGGACATAGCTAACCATGTGTTAAGCTACTTCACTGACCTGTTTGTCTCTCAAAACAGCACTACCCCTAATGGTTTAATCAATGATGTAATTCCTAGCTTGGTCAATGAACAGGACGACTCTATGCTCACTGCCCTGCCCTCCTCCTTTGAAATCAAGAATGTTGTCTTCTCAATGAATGGTGATGGGGCCCCTAGCCCTGATGGTTTTGGTGGCAACTTCTTTCATGCTTTTTGGGACATTGTTGAGTTGGATGTGTGCAAATCTGTTGGCCAATTTTTCAAGCATGGTTGGATTCTTCCCAACTTGAACTCCAACTCTGTTATACTAATACTTAAGTTTAAGGAAGCTGACAAAGTGGAGGATTTTAGGCCAATAGCTTTGGCCAATTTTCAATTCAAGATAATCACCAAGATCCTTGCTGACAGGCTTGCCATAATTGCCCTTAAAATTGTTTCCACTCACTAAAGGGGATTTATCAAGGACAGGAAAATTCAGGACTGCATTTGCATTGCCTCTAAAGCAATTAACCTGCTTGATCATAAAGTCTTTGGAGGAAATCTTGCAATCAAGTTGGACATTAGGAAAGCTTTTGACACAATGGATTGGTGCTTCCTATTAGACACTCTCAAGGCCTTTGGTTTTTGCAGCCAATTCTACTCTTGGATCAGAGCTATCCTTCAATCAGCTAGAATGTCAGTCATTGTCAATGGCCAAAGTGTGGGATTCTTCAATTGCAGCATAGGGGTTAGGCAAGGTGACCCCCTTTCTCCTTTGCTTTTTTGTATTGCTGAAGATGTGCTAAGCAGGGGCATTATGAAGTTGGTAAATGAAGGCAAGCTCAGCTCTATTTCTGGCCCTGCCTTAGCCAAAACTCCTAGCCATATCCTTTATGCTGATGATATACTCATCTTCTGTAAAGGAATTAAAAGAGAGTTGTTCTCCCTCAACCAATTTGTCAAGGACTATGGCTCTACCTCTGGTCAATACATCAATGCCAATAAATGCAAATTCTTCTCTACTAATGCTTCGTCTAGGAAATTGGCCAACCTAAAAAGCTACTTGGGTTTCTCTATGGGCTCCCTCCCTTTTACTTATCTTGGTGTCCCAATCTTCATAGGGAAGCCCAAGAAGTATCACCTTCAACCTATAGCTGATAAGATCCTAGTCAAGTTAGCTAAATGGAAGGGCTCTAGTCTCTCTATTATGGGCAGAGTTGAGCTGGTTAAATTCGTGATCTAAAGCATGCTCTTGTATAGCTTCCACATCTATAAGTGGCCAACTCAATTACTCAAGACATTGGATAGGAAAATCAGAAATTTCATCTGGTCTGGTGACACTGAGGTCAAAAAGCTGGTAACTGTGGCCTAGAATCAGGTTTGCAATTCCCTAGCTGATGGAGGTTTGGATATTAAGTCCATATCTATGATTAACAAAGCTGCTATGTTGAAATTGGCATGGGAAATGGTTTCTTCTAATCATGAATGGGCTAAGTTTTACAAAAATAGATTTGGTTGTAGCAGAACTAAACCTACTAGGTACTTTAAATCATCTATATGGCCTGGTATCAAGGAGCAGTAGAATTTGGTCTTCAAGAACTCAATCTGGTTGGTTGTAAGGGTGGAAACAGGCCAGGCCAGACCAGGCTTTGCCTTAAACAGGCCCAGCCTATATAGCATATAGGAGCCTGGGCCTGGCCTGTTAGCCTGTTTAAAAAAAAATTCAAAGCCTGAGCCTGGCCTGTTTAAAAGCCTGGCCTGTTAGCCTGTTTAAAGGCCTATTATACTATATGGTCATGAAATAGGCTACTATGTCTACATTTAAATGGGCTTATAGGCCTACTTTTAATTAGGCCCATCTAATTCTAATAATTAAATTATATTTTTGTATACATTTTTATATTAATATTACATATATAATAATATTATTTATATTAAAATAGTATAAATTCAACATTCATATATAATATAACTAAATAGGTCGGCCTGTTAGGCTTAATAGGCCTTTTAGGTGGCCTAAAGCCTGACCTGTTAAGCTAAATAGGCTTTTTAGAAAGCCTGAGCCTGGCCTGTTAATGAAAAAAGCATGGCCTAGCCTGTTATATGCCAGGTAATAGGCCCCTGATAGGCGGTGTGGCCTGTTTCCACCCTTAGTTGGTTGGAGAGGGGCACAACATCAATTTTTGGAGAGATAACTGGCTAGGGGACCCTCTAGTGGAGCTGTTGGATATTCCACCTCATCTTCACTCTACCTTGCAGGCTAAGGTTGTTGATTTCATATATAACTCTAACTGGATCATACCTAATACTTTAGCTGCAAGGTACCCTATGATCAGTAGGAAAATTGCTTCTACTATAGCCTCTGAGGGAATGGACAAACTGGTTTGGAGCAACTCTAATGATGGTAAGCTATCTCTAAAAGTTGCCTTTGCTTGTGTGTGTAATCCAAATCCTCCTTGTGGCCTAAAGCACATCTGGTCAACACACATTGCCCCTTCGAAGTCTTTCATCCTCTGGAGAATATGGAAGAATCGTATGCCAACTGATGAAAATATTCAGAAAAGGGGGTGTGACATTGTTTCCATTTGCAGCCTCTGCAATGCCAATACTGAAACCACATAGCATCTCTTTTTGCAATGCCCCTTTGCTGTTTATCTGTGGTCTTGGTTGAGGGATGTTTTCTCAAACTCCTTGGACCTATCTTCAATTAATACTATCATGGCTTTCTCCAAAACAGCTTGGAGCCCTTTGCTAAAGCATGTGTACTTAGCTTGTATTATCCACACAATAAGCACCATTTGGTATTGCAGAAACCAGTTAAGGTTTGAAGACAGGAAAATATCTATTGCCCAAGCAATTTCCAAGATTAGAAGAGAAACTACTCTAGCTGGATTATGCTCTAATGCAATTGCCTTCTCTTCTCTGCATGAATTCAGCATCTTGAAATTTTTCAATGTCCCTCTTAATTATAGTAAGGCTCCTTCATACTCTGAGGTGATTTGGAAAAGGCCTACTTGGGGTGTGGTTAAAGTTAATACAGATGACTCTGCTCATGGTGCTCCTGGCCATGCAGGAGGAGGAGGTATTTTTAGAGATCATCATGGAAATTTCATAGCTAGTTTTGCAACTTATCTGGATATCAAAAATGCTCTCTTTGCTGAATTGCATACGACAATCCTTGCTATTGAGATAGCTCATCACAAAGGTTGGAAGAACCTTTGGCTGGAATGCGACTCAACATTGGTGGTTAGTATTTTCAAAGGGTCAATTAATCCTCTTTGGCAATTACATAACAGATTTGTTAAATGCAAGCTTCTCTTGGGTAATATGAATTTCAACATCTCTCACATATTCAGAGAATGGAACACTTGTGCGAATAAGCTTGCTAATCATGGTATTCATACTAGATCAAGCACTTGGTGGAATATTATGCCTAGTCTCATTTGTTCTGAATTTGTGAAAAATAGGGCAGACTTGTCTGCCTATAGATTTAGGAATATGTAATGATCGACTCTTTGGCCCCTTTTTAATTCATCTTGGTGCAATGCACCTTTGCTTTAAAAAAAAAATCTACATGTATTAAACTATTTGTAAAATAGAATAATGACACCAATCAACTATGATAAAGTCCGAATGCATTTATACCAGCGAAACAGGCCAAATTTGGTTTGGCAAAGGGCATTCTCGGAAGAAAGGAAATTTTATATTCAATCCATAAAACCAGACCGAAAATAAATGATATATATCGCTAGGGTTCTTATTTCAATTTTTTCAGCAGTTGCCAATTGCAGAGACTAAACTAAGAACACAACGATGCCGTGCCTCAACATCTCCACAAACGTCACCCTCGACGGCGTCGACACCTCTTCCATCCTCTCCGAAGCAACTTCCACCGTCGCCAAACTCATTGGAAAACCCGAAGCCGTACGTTTTTTTCGTTTTACATCATTCCCGATTTGCGTTGCTTAATTTGCATCCGAAATTATGAAATTGATTAGTTATGCTTATACTTAGAGGGTTCTTAGTTGTTCAATACCTGAAAATTTGTTTAACGGACATGAACATTTGATAGATTGATGAAGTGTCTTTTTCTAGAAATGGTGGCTTTTTAGTTGTGTCCAAATGTAATTAAAAGTGATGTATCCTTTGAATTTTGAATTTTCCAAGATGTGTAGTAAAATATGATAGTTAATGTCTTTCTGTAATTGGTATCTGAGCTGTAATCTTTTGTATAAACTACTCTGACTCGCTATTTTAAATTACCTCTGTGGTCGTGCTTGTGGTTGATAGCAGTCATTACGATGTGGATTGTGGATTACGTTGAGATGTGTTTTCTTTTTAATTTGATGTTGTTCAATGTGTTTTGATGTGACTGTGTTGCGGCCCAAAGCAAGCACATCATTGTGATTTAACGTCATGCCGCAATTACGATGTGATGCGTTTGTGGTGGTCACTACAATTGCATTATTGTGGACACGTCAGATGATGTGGTTCGCAATTTGAAACTTCCACTGGGTTTTACTTACTTACACTTAGGACCTCTTTATTTCCTCCAGGCAGGTAAGAGTACTGATAACTAAATCTCGAGCCAGGGGGGAGGTGAAATGTAGCCTTTAACACAAAAGGGTTGCTTATTTCCTATGGCAAACTAGTGCCAAATAGTATACTAATTTTTTGCTTATTCTTTTTCTACTGTTAAGCTGTTAGCACCTGTTAAGCTGTTAGCACCTTTCTTCAGTGAGTGGTGCGCATTTTGATGCCTCTCCACCTTAAGGGTGCCTTTCAGCATTTACTATCTAGATTTGTTGTCACATAATTCTTGAGTTGATTTAACTGATACTTCAGCTAGATGCTGGATGCCTGAATGCATGGTGTTCTTTGTACATTGAATTAAATTTGAAGTTTTATAACTTATTTTTCTCTTATTCTATGCTTCTTTCTTTGTTATCGTATTTTCTTGTTTTGACCTAAGGCATTAATGTTCTTCAATTTTTGATTTACAGTATGTGATGATTGTGCTGAAAGGATCTGTACCAGTATCTTTTGGCGGGACTGAGCAGCCAGCAGCTTATGGGGAATTGGTGTCCATTGGTGGTCTTAACCCTGATGTGAACAAGAAACTTAGTGCTGAAATTGCTTCAATTCTTGAAACAAAGTTGTCAGTGCCTAAGTCACGATTCTTCTTAAAGTTTTATGACTCTAAGGCAAGTGTCTAAAGTCTAAACATCTGAGTTGTCCTGAAAAGAAGGATCATTTCCCTGCACTGCCTTCTTATCGCATTATTTCATTTTGCTTAGGCCCATAAGAATCTAGAATATGCACAGTGTTTTCATGCTTTACACCAGCACTAGGTAATGTAAATTAATCTTACTGTTCAAGACTATTTGTGTGGCTCCTTCCTTCTAACCTGTAATCAGTAATTTTACATCTACTCAGCGCAATAGTAAGGTTGCTTGCCTTGTGACCTGGAGGTCATGGGTTTAAATATGGAAACAACCTCTTCGTTTGAGGGTATGGTTGCATGCATTTACCCTCCCCAGACACCATTAAGTAGGAGCCTCGTATATTTGGTCGTTTTATATTTATTTTTTTTCCCAATACTTAATGGTAATTGTGATTTTTTTGTTCTGCAGGGTTCCAACTTCGGATGGAATGGGACTACATTCTGAGTTCCATGATACTTCGGTTGTGGTGCCTTGAATGTTGGATGAAGTCTTTGTTCTGTTTTACCTTTACTTTTATGTCAATATGCAATGTCACATTGTAAGTACTGTGAATTTCTGTTAGCCCCAACATTATTGGCACCGCTTAAAATGATCATTTCTATTAATGATGTGTTATGGGTTAAACATAAGACCTAGATGAGATGCTTGAGTTACTAATTAGATTGGTACCATTATAGTTCTTTGATAGATTGATGTCTGGTTTTAGTTCGCTAGCCAGTAGCTACAATAATTTCTGGGAAATATGTTCTCCCAGTGTAATTTAGGGATGCGGTGTTAAGCGTTTAGGGACCATACTCCAGTTCTTAGTTTTGGGTACAGAGGGGGGCACGTCCAAGAACGAAAAACTAAACCACTATGGGAACATTTTGTGGTCAGGAGGTTCCTGAAACATCTGCTCCTCCCTCTTTTCTCCTATTAACATATAGGCACTTTTGATATTAAAGTTATCAATAGCCACATCGGGAGAGGCTTTTCAACCAAGTTTGTCACTACCATCACAATTAGCTGGGGGAGGAGATCACGGATTTGGTCAACGATTTCTTCCGGTGAAGAATGTGAAAGAGTAGTGTGATGCCACACTCTCTGGTTTGTGAGAAATTGACTGACCTTCATAGCTTCATCCGGAAGAAGCAGGGTGAATAATGGATAAAGATTGTGTTCTGTAACAGGGTTGGCCATATAGATGCGAAGTTTTTCCTGAGAACAGAATCAGAATTAGAGACCATGATTCCTTCCAATAAACCTGCCATATTTTCCAATGAGAAAATTGATCCATAGAGAATTCTTATTATTGATAATGCTCCAACCATATTAGAGCAGCAGTAGGGTATCATATAAGTATATTATTGATAATGCTCCTTTCGGTTAACTCAACTTTCCAGTTTAGAATCGTCTCCACATGTCTTCCCTTTGTCGACCAGAATAAGATATTCTGATCAATATTGAGAATGAGACTTCAAAGTGATAAAGTCTAATGAAACCTAAACCAAGTCTAGCCACAATACATGCTCAAAATGATGACATAGTCATCGACAAATGTATTGTCAATTACGTAGTCTAAGGATGTGTTTGTGAGTTATGAGGGAAAATGAATAAGAGGGATTAAGGGGTAAGGAAGGGGAGTAAGGGAAGGAGAAAGGAAGACAAATCAAGCTAAACATTTCTTTTGTTTGGGGTGTGAAATTTAGATTTGAGGAGAATGAAGGATAAAAAATCCAAAAATATTATTTTATCTCATTTAAAAATATAATTAACAATGAAAAACATATAATGATATAATTATAAAATTTTAGTAAGGGTGTTTAGGTACTTTGATATGTTTATCTCTAAAAAATACTTTAAATTTGGGAAACCGTGAAAATAAACATATAAAAGGTTCTGGATGACTCTAAAAATCTTCCAAAACTTTTTGGTCTTTTTCACACAACTCCTAAAGGTGGGACACTTTTCAAAGTCAGTAGTACCCTCCCCTCAAAATAAGACTCTCAAGCATAGTGATATGAGGGCTCTGCATAATAATTGCCTTATTGGCTTCTCCTCAGTACATGAAAACATACATCTCAAAAGATGAGTCATGTATGATATGGGTTCTATTGAGTCTCTCAATCCTCTATTTATATCTCTAATATGCATCTCACCATGATTGAAATCGTTTATCCTTTCATATTTCTTACACAGTCACACACGTGTAAAACACCTCCTTTTAGATCGTTGAAGCTCTTGCATGGTAATACCCCCTCAATGAATTCTCTTTAATATAAATTGGAACGACAAACGCATGATTAATATGAAATAACTTCATTGGATAATCCTCATGGCACATCCAATGATACGATATTTGTCAGTAGGCCTGGAAACGACTCGAATCGAGTTGAACCAGAGCTCAGTTCAGTTTAACTCGATAAGGATTGACTCAGCTCAAAACTCGACTCAAGTTCGATACGAGTTATTTTTTAGCTTGAGTTCTGTTCGATTAAAATTCGCGAACTGTTCGGTTCAATTCAAATGGTTTATTTGGACAACTTACATAATTAATTAAAATTTGAAAAATAATGCAAAATGTTTTATATATAAATATAATCTTCCTTATATTTATTTATATATATATAATAACAATAAATATAAAAAATAATGTATGAGTCATAATAAACATAAAAATTAATTTATATATGTAAGTATATATGTATGTATATATATGTAAGTATATATGTATGTATATATATATGTATGTATATATATGTATGTATATATATGTATGTATATATATGTATATATATATATGTATATATATATATATATATATATGATGAGCCAACTCATGAACCTGACGAGTCAAACTATACCCAACTCAAGTTCGGCTTGTTTATTTAACGAACTCAATTTCCAGCTCAAGTTCAGCTCATTTGGTTAATGAACCAAGTTTATTAACAAATATTGAATTGGTTCGGTTCATTGCCAGCCTATATCCAACTCAAGTTCGGCTTGTTTATTTAACGAACTCAATTTCCAGCTCAAGTTCAGCTCATTTGGTTGATGAACCAAGTTTATTAACGAATACTGAATTGGTTCGGTTCATTGCCAGCCTATTCAATGACAAAATCAAAATAAACTGATCCTCAATAACACAATTGCACTTATATTTCTTTGTTGAAATTTCTGACAATCCTAACCGTTGGGAATGATATTCTTGCCATTTGGATCAGTAGTTAGTGTTGATATAACTTGAAATTTTCCACTATTTTGCACAAATATTTAGGATCAAAATGTCCCATAAAATATGTTAAGGCCAAATTATCTAAGGATTATCTGGAGATTTTTTTGGGGAACAAATTGTCTTTTGAAATTGAATAAGCTGTTGATAGGTAATAACTATCAGGAATTAAGCTATAAGCTATTCTACTCATGAGAAAAGAGATAATACTAGAAGATAATATTCATATTTCATTAATTGATTCCTATTATAGATGAGCAAAACATTATTTAAAGAAAATGAAGAAAACCCTAAAATGATGATGACCATATAATTGCCATCATATCATAATAAGAACATTATAGAGTTTTTCATAAAATTATTTAATAAATCTAAATAATCAACTATACTATTCTATCATATCCTTTTTCTAATAAATCTCATAGCAAACATCATAACATCTATTCTATCATTACCAACCTCTCTAAAATCAACATTGCCCTCAAGGTTGAATAGTTGGCTTATTGACTCAATGATTTGGTCCATTAAATTTGAAAGAATATAACTTTCTTCTCCATCACATTTGACTTTCTCATCAAACATAAAATTGGGCCAAAATATTTGATTAATTAAAAAGCCCAAATCATTGTCCAGATTAGAAACTATCTAATGTATCAAAAGATTGTCCCCATTATTTACCACTTAATGTGCACTTAGACCCAAGAGGCCCGTTTTAAAAAACTAATTTCTTGCTCCAACTCATATTGTCAAACTGAATGAGAATAAACCCTAGACTGCATACTTCTATATTCATCAATGTGTGGTCCTTGGCTACCATGGATTTGCGAGACAATTGGTGTTAGTTTGTATTGGATTGCATATATCATCATTGCACGATTTATCAATTTTGTGACTCAAAGAGTTTTGTCTGTATCTTTAGTGGCCCATCTTGAGTCTCATTGGCTTTTAAAATAGAATGATTATTACTATCATTTTGAATGGCAACAACCTCTGAATCACCATTTTTTAATGCATTGACATACGTCCCAACAATCTTCTTGGAGTGTGAATTTTCACCTTTTTGCTTATTTCCGACCTCAATTAGTTTCATATCTAATTAAACTTTTTCAAAATTCAACTTGTTTGCTTTCCCAAAGGCTTAGTCAGTTTGCTGCTCAATGAGATCACCTTGTCTCCCAACTGGTCCTAGAATGCAAGTCAGATACTTGCCCGGGTCTAGCTGGAATAGTATTGGAAGATTGTGAAAATGGTTGTACCTGTCCAGGGTGATTAGGAATTAAAGGCCTCTCTATAGCATTTTGAGATTGATTGTTCTGAGTGTTATTTGATAGTTCAACATGACCCTGTGAGGCTGTGACTGTGGATAAAAATGCATGGGAACTGAATGTACTAGACCTTGGGGTCGTAAATGAGATGGCATAAGAATCTGGTGTTGTGCAAAAGGTTGTTGAGTTAATCAATAATAAGGTTGAAAGGGTGGAGAACAATAGTGTTGGGAAGATAGATAATTTGGTTGTGGAGGTGGTTTTGGGGGAGGTTACTGTTTTGGCCATTATGGAAAAGAAGGGAAATGGGATATGTGGTAGGGAACAAGAGAGCATCATCCACACTCGTGGGAGGCATTGAGGAACAAATGAAAGCACTAATTATAGGTAACAAAATTGTCTATTATCAAGGAATTAAGCTATATGTTATTCTACTCCTAAGGAAAAAGATAATACTTGAAGATAATATTCATATTTCATTGATTGATTTCCAATATGGATTAACAAAACACTATTTAAAGAAATTAAGGAAAATCTTCAAATGATGATGTCACACAAGTGTCACACAAGTGTCATCATCTTACAATAAGATCATTCTACAATTATTCATAAAATATCAATATTTAATAAATCTAAATAATCAACTATAATATTTTATTCTATTCCCTTTCTAATAAATCTCATAACAAACATCATAACATACATCACTTTTATTTCTTTCCAAGATTAAATTTAACTAAACAAAATATTTTGAGAACCAAATTGGTTACTTCTGTTTATTATCTAACTAGTAGGATACCTATTCATTTGCATGGGTCAATGTGTTTTATTGGTGATCGAAATTCAAAGAAATATATTTCAAAGTTGTATAGCAAAAAAGACGGAACGTTTTATATTGTTGTTAATTGGTATAAATAAATAACATTGTTTATGATAAATATCATGGAGTGTAACCTTAATTGATGATGATCATGAATCTTAGTTTTTTGGTAGAAAAGTTGTTAGGTTGTCTTTAACCTTATAAAGATGAAATAAATGACACATTAGAGTGTATAAAAAATATTAATGTAGTATGCATTTTAGTCATAACTGAATCTGAAATAAGAAGTAAAATACATGTTATAGGTTTTGGAAATATTCATAACAACATTTGTTGTTGCCGTTGGAGTTTTATCATCCTTATCATGTATTAATATCTTCAATTCTTTGTTGCTATGTACTCTTGAAATTGCCACATATAATTGACTGTGACTAAAGACTAGTCTAGGCAAGTATAATTCAACAGTTTCCAATGATTGACCTTGAGATTTGTTAAATATCATGGCCTATGAAACAATCATAGGAAATTGTCCCCTTATCAACTTAAAAGGTCATGAAGATTGGATGGAGACATTGACATTTGAAGAATATATAAGATATTTTCAATGTTCTTCCTAGGCATAACCTTTGCTTAGACGACATGATTTGTCAAGTTAGTGATAATCAATCTTGTACAATTACATAATCATTTAGATTGGTCTAAAATTCTTAGCAACATTATTGGAGTGCCAACTGTTAACTTGATTTTATGAATTGAAGGACCATAAGTTTTAAGTGAGTTTAGAAACTCAAGAGTTAATATGTTGAATACTTTACTTTCACATCTCACATCTCACATCTCAATAGAATCTGAGCTAAGGTATTCATTTTCGTTACCTTAAATTTTACATAAGGATATATATTAGTATGGATTAAAAAGATACTTGCATGAACATAATAAGTGCTTGATTCTAATTATATTTGTGTACCTAGAATAAGGCTTAGAACAAATTCGTTGATTTGATCCATAATTTCAATCGTTGATGCAAGTAGTATCCTTGATTACAAAACCTTCTAACTCTTGTAGTGATCTTGTAGATTTACGTATGTGCTTTGAACTATGGCATCAATTGGGTTATCAAAATTTTGTGATCAATTGGGTTATCAATCTATTTCAGCACAACCATGACTAGGCTCAAATAATTTCTCATCCCCACCTTTAATATCCAATATGAGAATTCTATGATTTCCATTGCATTAGAATTATTTTGTAAACACATGTTTTTTGTGAAGGTTAACCTTGTAGAATGGTGTCAAAGATACGATGCATTGATTGTTACATGTATAATATCTGAACAACATCCTCTTAGAATCAATGACAATATCTGTCAAAAATTCCCTCCAAAAACGACAACCATACCTCCGAAAACAATTGAATCATTCCCTCTAGCACCCATTATATCTCTAAGACCTTTACCAAATGCCTCAAAGAAATATTTATGTGTCATCAGAGCTTCATCCCATATAATTAAATTATTTTGTTTCAATAGTTCTGCAAGTTCGGACGCTAGTGAATGTTACAAACAGAGTTGACAAGAGTTGGTACAGATATCATGAATTTAGAGTGTGTTATTTTACCTCCTGGTAACAACAAAGAAGCTATAACATTGGAAGCTATAGTTAAAACTATATGCTTCTGAGACCTCAATACAAATGTAAATGTTGGTCACATATGAGTTTTTCCAGTTCCCACGTAACCATATAAGAAGAACATGCATTCTTTATTGTGGTTAACTGCTTCTATAATGTTATTGCAATAGGAGTCAAAGGTTGCAAGCATAATGACTCACTAAGTTTTGATGAAGACAAGAACTTTAAGAAGACAAGGATTATATGAAAGCTTGAAGATGAAGACAAATATATAAGCAACATGCCAAGACTCTAGGTCATCATAGATTTAGGAGAAACATTTATGTTTTATAGAAGTCCTACGATGATTATTTAGATTGATTCTAGGTTAGGTGAACCTAGGATAAAAGTCTCACAAGGCCTAAAAATAACTTACTTAAAATGAGACATTTCATTCATCCATACATGATGAGATAGTGTTCATGCATTGCAATGATCATAGATGATTTTATCGCATAAAATAGTACATATTTTGAAATCATGCATTACATACACATTCATCATGTAGGAGGTTCATTTCACATCAAAGAAACTACTCTTCAACTTTATTAATCGATTAACATGGAGTGATAATTAATTATCCATTCATGGAATCTGATAATCGATTATTCAGAGTTCCAGTAGCTAAAGATTTTGATCTTTTGGCATCAATAATTGATTACCAAAAGTAATAATCGATTATTTCCATCAGATATCTTGTTTTTAGCTAGTTGATAATCAATTACCAGTTTAGATAATCGATAGATCAAACATAAAATTGTTTTTCTTTTCATTGGTTTAGAATGTTAGTTTTCAAAATTTCATATTTTCTAAGAATTCTTTCAGTGAAATCTTTTATTGATTAGAGTTAGTGTTTCTTTGAAATTCAAGAGAGAAAAGAGATTGAATTTTCATATTCTTTTTCAATAGAGTGCATATTCACAAAACCTTGCATTAATCTTCATTAGAATCTAGGGTTCTTGTGAGATTTCTGTCATTAGGTTTAGTTTTGAGTTTAGTGTTATATTAGCACATTCAAGGTGCAAATTACTCAAATTTATTCTGCTTTGGCCAAGTGAATTGATATTCTCAAGGGTGTTGAGAATTGGTGTTAGAATCTAGTTGATGTTAGGTTTTGTATCTTCACACTTTTGAAAGGCCGTGGTTGGGAGTGATCAGCGACTGGGGCTATACCGTGAGTAGGTGTTGAGTATCTGAAAGAGATGGGTTAGAGGTGAAACCGATGTCAGAGACTCTAAGGGTCTAGAAATGAGCGTTTGTAGAGTTATTGGAAGTGTGTTTGTAAAATATATTTTATTCCATAGTGAAGAAAATCTCCTAAGATTAGAAGGGGAGACCTGAATGTAGTTTGCAAGTGGACCCGCAAATGAACCAGATTAAAAATTTTTGGCACACTCTTTCTATCATTTATCTCTTTACAATTCAATTTTTACATATTTTGTTATTGATTCTTTTTTATGCTTAATTGACTCTAGATCTGAAAATTGTTGATTTATCATTTGATATACTGTCATTAAGTCATTTGAATCTCTAAAGATTGTTTTTGGTAAAATCTTGTTTTGCAAGAAACTGTATCATTCAAGATTTCAAGAATCAGAATCATTGATTATTGTCTATTAATAATCGATTAATGTGTAAATAATCGATTACTCTATGTGATAATCGATTACTCTGTGTGATAATCGATTATCCTAGACTGTGTTTGTGTTATTCACAATTAACCGAAAAAGCAGTGTGAATCGCTACACCTATTCACCCCCCTCTAGTTGTGGCAACATCAGTGCCATAAACCTATCTAAGAATCCCACGTTGCATTCAAAAACTAAGCATACAGAAATTAGACATCATTTTCTTAGAGATCATGTGCAAATAGGTGATTGTGTTATTGAGTTTGTGGAAACCTCAAAGCAACTAGCCGATATTTTCACCAAGCCCCTTCTAAGGGATACATTCTTTGATCTATGAAGAGAACTCGGAATTCATGATGAATCATATCTAAGTTAGCATGCTTAAGGTTTTGTATATGACTTTGTCATGCCTCTAATAAATGTTTATATGTTACTTGATTTGAATGCTTGATTCTTGTATATACTTGAGCTCATGATTGTTTTGTAATATGTCTTAAATACTTAGGATATGCCTTTACCAGTAGTATCTTAGCATCCACCTAGAACCATAAGCACTTAAATCTGTATTATTACTGCAAGTAATCGATTGTGTCATGTTATAATCGTTTACCTAGGCAAAATTATTTTCAAAATAATCGATTACTATAAGTCATTAATCGATTACTAGGAGGAAATTTTTAAAATCTTGAAAATTCTCACTGCGATAATCGATTATCACATGTCGACAATCAACTACCAGTAGGAGTAAAATAGATTGAAGTACGGTAAATTCGCATAAACCCTAAATCTTCAATCTTTACCCTTTTCTAAAAAAATTGCAAATTAGGTGTACCAAGTTCAAATTCGTGCAACCCCTTTTGTCCTATCTATCATCTCTACATTAAAATCAATCCAATCTCTCCAAAATCCAAATTTTTCCAAAAATTCCCAATTCGGAAACCCTAAGTTCCAATTCGAAAAATTGATTATACCATCCCCTTTATGCCAGATGAGTGATGAAAGACCTTATTGTGTGAAGCACACTGCAAAATGCAAAAAAAAATCTTCTGACATTGGTGGTCCATCTAGTGCCAGAGCAGGAACAACCTCAGCAAAGAGTGATTCGTATTATGCTCCAAAACTCCAGGCAGAGAGATTGGCTAGGGTTCTTAGCAGAAAGCGAACTTACATTAAATATGTTGACCTTACATGGATGATGCAACAAGGGTTTGAGTTCCACACCAATTGGAGGTATAAGGAGTTACCAACTTTGTCGACCTAATGGTAATGTATATCCCTTTATAGTTAGGGAATTCTATGCAAATTTTCTGTACAAGAATGGTGTGTATATGAGTTTGGTGAAGGGAAGATTGTTTAATTTGGATGTTGATTTACTTCTGATTGTCGGAGGTCTTACAAGTGATGGTGCTCCTCTAGGTGATTTCCATGACGAGTCATGAGAATTATATGATACTGAGGAAATGTATAAATTTTATCTTAGAGGATCTCACTTTTATGTTCAAGGAGAGGCAACAAAAGTTGGTGCATTTTTATTTGAAATCATATTGCTACATTATTTGTTTGCATATATTCTAGTTCAGAGGAACACCAACCACACTCAACCCACCATCAACGACCTTAAGTTGATGTTCGTTATTAAAGAGGGAATTATGGTTAACTAGGATGCATAAATCCTTGTGAATATGTACTATTGAAAAAGAATATGAAAATTCAATCTATTTTCTCTCTTGAATTTCAAAGAAACACTAACTCTAATCAACAAAAGATTTCGCTTAGAGAATTCTTAAAAATATGAAATTGTGAAAACTAACATTCTAAACCAATGAGAAGAAAAACGGTTTTTATACAAAACAATTTTATGTTTGATCGTCTAAACTGGTAATCGATTATCGACTAGGTAAAAATAAGATATCTGATCGAAATAATCGATTATTACTTTTGGTAATCGATTATTGATGCCAAAAGATTAAAGTCTTTAGCTACTGGAACTCTGAATAATCGATTATTGCAATGCCTAATCGATTATTAGATTCCATGACTGGATAATTGATTATCACTTCATGTTAATCAATTATTAGAGTTGAAGAGTAGTTTCTTTGATGTGAAATGAATCTGCTACATGATGAATATGTATGTAATGCATGGTTTCAAAATATGTACTATTTTGTGCAATAAAATTATGTATGATCAATGCAATGCATGGACATTATCTAATCAAGTATGGATGAATGAAATCTCTCATTTTAACTAAGTCATTTTTAGGCCTTGTGAGACTTTCATTCTAGGTTCACCTAACCTAGACTCAATCTATGCAATCATCTTATGACTTCTATAAATCATAAAAATTTCTCCTAAATCTATGATGACCTTGAGTCTTGGCATGTTGCTTGTAAAGTTGTCTTCATCTTCAAGCTTTCATATAGTCCTTGTCTTCTTAAAGTTCTTCTCTTCATCAAAACTAGGTGAGTAAACCATGCTTGCAACCTTTGACTCTTATTGCAATGTCAATCTCCCCCTTTTTGATGATGACAAACTTTGAACAATTTCACTCGTTTGATAAGCTTGATGGCGATCAACTTGATGTTTTGCTAAGGTTGTGAAAACATAAGCATTGTTTCCCCTCACTTTGTTCTCTCCCCTCAATCTATGTATGAGGTAGCGTAGGTAGAACAAATCATTCTCCCCTTTACTTAGGTTTGCGAAAGCATAAAAATACAACCTGCAAAATTCAAACAACATTTTCTCCCCACTTTTAGCATGATAAAAAAGTAATGATATAGTTTGAATAATAAGGCCAAAAGTAAAGAAAGATTATAACAATTTTATACTGACTTAATCAAATCAGAAGTTGTATGATTTATCAAGCCAGTAAAGAATTGAACAAATGCACAAGTTTACTTTAAATAATCGATTATCCACTGATAGTAATCGATTATTTTGCTGAATAATAAGAAAACTTTATGGTTTAGAGACATGCATTTTTCATGACAATTGTAAGCATAATACTATCCATTTTTCATATTGAAGCTGTGAACACCCAATCTTGTCCGGCCCAAAAGATATTTCAAACAACAAAACAAAAAAAAATTAGTATTTTTGGCTATTTTCTAATAAAAAATAATATTTTTTAAGAGTCCCAAAATAATAATAATACAAATTCAGTTTTAATTAATTCTTATTTAAATTTCAAATTTTTGGATTATGTGCCATAATGTTAAAATTAGTTTTTAAGGCAAGAATCAAATCCCATCATTTTTTCTCTCCAATAAAATAAATGGGAGATTTGGCACATGTGGTAATTCAAAATGGTATAGATAATAAGGTTAGCCTCTCATCACAAAAAAACACCATTTTTTTTCCTAACAAATCACAATCCATTAAAAAATCATACATTCTCAAAAACATCATTCATCAATCATCGATTCTTAAAAATCCTTCACTCATCATCTATTTCCAAAAATCCACCATCCACAATCCCAAAAATTTCTCATATATAACAAATTTATATCATCCACAAAAATCTCAGTGTCTCACCCATCAACTCACTCATGAATTTCTCATCCACCTTTCACTCACCCACAAATCCATAAAATTTCATCCAAAAAAGTCTTTCATCCATCATCTATTTCTAATAATCCTCAACAATTCTCTCAATCAAAAATACTTTCATTAATCATTTCCCCCCTAAACATCATCTTCTACACACAAACAATCCTCTTCAACCAAAAAAATCCAAGAAAACCACAAAAGCCAGAAAAAAATACAAAAAACATTTCTTATTTTCTTTGAGATTCGTGTGGAGCCTCTGTAAATCTTTTTCTTTTTAGCATTCACAATTTTGATGAGAGTAATTAGTTTATCATTTCTATATTATTCCATTTCATGAAAACACAAATACTAATACTTGAGACAACCACACACTAGAAAAACAATATTTCATGAAAACACCAAAAATAACAAAAGATTGAAGAGTTGTGGGCTGCATCTCAGTTCTGGTGATCTGTGCCTAAACTTCCCACACAACTAGTGATTTGACTGGCCAGAATCCATGCAGATTATATTATTCCATTTCTCTAGGAATATGGATAACATATATGTTCTCTTTGTAATTTCTTCTGCACTGTCTTGCATATGATAATACCAATAATTTTATTTCAAGCATAATCATATTTAATACACAATCTCACCAATAATTTGTAAACAATTATTTTGATAATAAAAACATTAAAAAATAAATTTTACATATTTGTCTTATCAGTGATAATGAGGGTCAATATGAATTATAGTTTTATTATAGTGAAATTTTGTAATGATAACTAAATCACATCAAATTTAAATTAATATGTACATTTATAATACAAAATAAATAAAGTATGCTATTGAATTATTTGTTAATTTATTTCTAAATCTCATATTTATTATAATTATTTAAAAATAAAAATTGTTTAATACAAGACTATGTGAAATATGTTAATCCTAATTTTAAGGTATGTTGCGGTGTTGGACGTAAGGGCTACACTTCACTTTCTTAAAATTAATAGGATTAATTATATTTCTACATCCTGAAAATATTTAAAACAAAAACAAAAATTAGAATTTCTTAACCAAGTTTTAAAATGAGATGTAATATCGGACGTAAAGACTATGTTTCGCTCTTATTTTGAAAAAAAAAGTTTTAAATAGAAAAACAAAAATTAGAATTTCTTAACCAAGTTTTAATATGAGATGTGGTATCGGACATAAGGGCTATGCTTCGCTCATTTTAAAAAAAATAATTTTAACGTTAAGAGTTAGTTAGGGTAGTCTTGATTTCTACGTAGTCTTGATTTCCAAAAAGGGGATACGTAGGACCAAGATCACGTCTTTTCAAACAGAATAATAAAATAAAGTATTTTATTTTTTTGGTAAAAATATGGTAATAATATAATTAATAATCCATGCATTATAGTAAGGGTACCGTTCAAACGGACAGCTATGGTGTTAATACTTTCCCTAATCTGTAATAGACTTCTGAACCTGGATATCAAAGTGCAAGCCCAATGCGATTGGGCAAAAAATGTTTCTACATTTTTTACTGGAAAAAATGTAGTGGCGACTCTAATAAGGTCGTGCAGCCGAAAATAGGGACGCGACAGAAACACATAGAATAACCATGCAGATAAAATATGATCAATGTTAACACATATGAGGCATACATAAAGACAAAATGATAGAAATCTAAGTAATTTCAAATGAAAACCATAAAACGAGAAAATAAGAGGTTCAAACGGATTAATTACAACCATAGAGTTATAAGTAATACAGACTTAAACATAACAATATATAAGTTTAGAACATAACAAGCTCAAAATACACACACACTTAGACTGAAACCTAACTAGGACAAGCTAGATATTCCTAAGCTAGACTAGTTTTCAGGTGGTGGGATGATGGTGGATAGCCACCCATGGTTCTAGCAATAAAGAGAAGATGGTCCAATTCCTGAGTAATTTTTCTTCCTGCATTTGAAACTTCGCCTTTATAGCATCCGTTAGAGATTGAAAGCCAGTGTCAATGCATGCATTGAGAGGTTATTCCAAAGCGTCCAGATGAGCCATCCCAAAAGGTGGTTCTTGAGGCACATTTAAAGCCTCGACTTGTGGTTGCTCAATATTATACTCATCAAGATATTCGACTTCTTCTTTATCAGTTTTCTTGAGATTCACAGTAGTATTATGATCTTCTTGATACATCCATTATGTACCATATTTGTAAACTCTCATTTCGTGAATCAAATTATCACTTACTAAGTGTTGTCGGGAATTCACATTCATTATCTCATCAATGGATGTATCAATCCCAAGATGTTCAATCATGTGGGATACAAAGATCCCATATGCAAGTACACTAGCTAAAGATGATGGACACTACGACACTTAAGAGTTAGTTATTGTTTTCTTCTCCATTGTTTGTTTTTCCTATTTGAAGTTGCTTATGCTTATGTTATTGCCTCTAGTTGCCAATGCCCAATAGCCTTCAACTCCCCTTCTTTTTTTCCATTATTTTCAAGCCACCATCCAATCCATAATAGATCCTAGTCCTTTTCCTTGGTAGCTAACTGCACATATTCTAAACTTTTACTTTCACAAAATACAAAATTTAAAACATAAGTTTCAAAATAATTGGTGTCCTTTATGTATAATTGATGTGACAAACCGACCATCTTGGTTTACTAGGTGCCTAGGTGGTTAAATTGTTCTGAAATTTTCAATGTCTTCTATAATTTCCAGTCACGTGATTGTGATAGTTTTTAGTTTGAAGGGTGCGATTTACGGTTTGTAGTTTATATATTAATTTATGTGAGATGCAGATTTTAGTAAAGTTTACATATAGATTGTGATAATTTTGATTGTGCGTGCTTAAAGATTTGATAAAAAAAAATCTACGTTTGTCATTTTGTCATTTTCTAACTCGGACTCGTCCCTATCTTGACCTGTATTATTTTGGGCTCGTCCCTCAAGCATCTTATCCTAATTAGGGACGGGTTCGGATTCAAAAATTAACCAGGTCAATATTTAGGGACGTGAGATGGACATTCTTAACCCGTCCCAACCCGTCCCACGCTCACCCCTAGTTGACAGATAGTGAAAGACTTCGTTATACTTTGTATTGCTCTATTTGAAGATGAAGAGCATGTAACTTTATAAAGTATTGAGGAGCATATCATTATCGTATTAGTCAAGAAAATCATCAATAACTTCATAATCCTAATATTATTTGATTCTAAAATAAGATTACTCTAACTATAAAATATTATTATTTGACTATAAAATAACTACAAACAAATAAAATTCAAAACCGTTGTTAAATTTCTTAATAACCACAAACAAATATTAATAATAGAAAATTATAAATATTCTTTCGATGTTATATTTCATATTCTTACTATTTTAATATTGAAGTAGTAACATTGCAATATTCGAATCAAATACTAAACTCTAAACAAAATATATACATAATGAGTGTTGCCTAAAATTAAGAAATCAGAAAATATTCAAACCAAATATAAATCAAATATGCGTATCACACATACAATTTTGTATATCTTATGATTATTTTAATAGAATACAAGTAGAAGAATCAATTACATGATCACAATTAAACAAAATCAAATATATTTTTCCATTAGTTTTAATAAAAATAGGAATATTATTGTCTTTATATTAGATTGAGACTCATTATATTTTATACTACGAATTTTATATTTTAATATTTTGAATTCATATAGTCATAAATAATTATTAAAATTAATTTTAATATAAAAACATTTAGCCAATATTATGCGTTATTTTTTATGCATACCATAGGTGAATATATCCCTTATAGTTTTTAAATAGTTATCCTCATCCTTTTTAAAAAAAATTCATCCTTATGCATTAAAGTAAAAAAAATAAGATGAAAACTTGAAAAATCTAATAATGTATGAAATAAAGATAAAGATATTGACTAACAAAAAATAAATTTATAATTTTCTACAATTATTGTCCTATAATGGTCAATGATATTATATTTGACCGCTTAATTTAATTGATTAATTGTCTATAATTTTATTTTTGTAACTGGTCCAAAAAATTCGAACTATTATATTTATTTGTGACATAAAAAAAATATAATTATTTAACTCTTCCTTTATCAATATAATTTTAATTGTGCATTAAGTTTGTGATTTTAAGGTTATCGTGGAACATGCTCAAAGAATGATACTCATTATGAAATTCAATGAATCAAGACAAATTATAGCTTAATAGTTCCAAATATAAACAAATTGATTATGTGTTCACATTTATAGTTGTTTCCATAAACTTGCAAATTAAAAAAAAAATAGCTTTACTTGAAGTTGAGAACAATGCTCTTCCATCATCTCACTTGCGCAATTGATTGTATGTGCCAAGAAAGTGAATCCAGAAAGTAAAAGAATGCTATCATTAATTGGTCATTTGTTGCCAAATTGAATGTTGGTGAAAATAGAGAGAAGCAAACTCCAGCAAAGAATGTTATAGACAATCCAATGAAAGTGATCTTCTCAAACACCTTGATGGATCTTATGTTCTCAAGCTCTATAAGAAAAACTGTAATTTCTGCTTTGGCTTTATTTGTAAAACCACTTCCATTCTCTACATCCTTTGACTGCAAATTAGAGCCTACACAAACTGCAATGAAGAAGCAACCAACTGCTAGGAAAAGAATCTCAGCTTTGTTGATGGTGCTGCTACATACTTTCTTCTTCAACTTATATCCCACTTCACACTTCTTGATGAACCTTGGAAGAGAAGAATGATGATGAAGAAAGAAGAAAAATATATAATTATATTGCCCTAATAGCATAAAGAAATCAAAGAGCAATGAATCTAAATTTTCATTGAAATGAATATTGAATTGAATATTCAAAGTTACATTAAATCCTTTATATAAAAGGAAGAAAAAAATTAACTACATAACCAAAATTACCTAACCCCAACTAACCCTTTTATTTTTAGAAGCTAATAACTTGACTTAGAACTAACTCAATAATACAATCTCACATATTCACATACATTATTATTTACATGATATAATATATTTCACGATACACAAAAATTGCAAAGCAACAGATGAACTACCTTTATCTTCCTACAAAGTTTCCCCCTTCTCTAACATCATCATTGATAAGGATAACATCATAGCTACAATAATTTAGCAATTCCAAAATAAAATTATTAAAACTCATTATGAAATTTTAAATTTTGCCACCTTATGTGCGAAAATTTACGACAAATCTAGAGACAAATGTTTGAGAGATGTAGAAACTAAAGGTTAGTTTGGGAGTTGGATTTTGGAGGGGTGAAAGAGAAATGTGAATGCTTGTGAACTATGAAATACAATTGTGAGATGACTCCCAAGTCTTTCCTTTCCTTTCTTTCCCCTCTAAAATCTAACTCTTAAACTAGTCCTAAAGCTATGTCTAGGAGTTATGAGAGAAAGGAAATAAGAGGGATGGAGGAGTAAGGATGAGAGAAAAAGATAAGGGGAAAATAATACAATTTTCTCTCTTATTTCGGAGTGTGAAATTTATATGGGAGAAAGGTAAAGTAATAATAATGCAAAAATAATTTGATTTATTTTTTCTTTAACAATGTAATTAGAAATGAGAAATTAACAATAATGTAATTATATAATTTTACTAGCTGTATTTAGATATTTTGATATTTTCTCACTATAAAAACCTCAAATTGTGGGAAGTATGAAAATAGGTACATGAAAAACCTCAAAACCTTCACATCTCTTTCACACAATTTCCAAAACATGGAGAAACTTTCCAAAGTTATCTTTTTCATTTGCTTTCATTCCCTTAAAAACTATACTCTCAAACGTAGCCTTAAGATATCATCTATAAGTGAGAGACATGTCAATTGTTATAGCCAACAAAAATTTAATTTTATATGGACCATCAATGAGGTGTCTTACATATGTCAAACTAGTATCAACATAAACATTTTTCATAGAGTTTAAAATCTATGCACTGACGGTGTAAAATGTTTTATACTGTTAATATATCATCTATCATTAATTTGTATTACTTTTGTTTAATAGTCAACGATTATTAACAAATCAATGATGGATAATTTACTAACAGCATAAAAAATATTTACACTATCAATGTATACATATTAAATCTTTTTTCATATACGTGGGCACTTACGGTGGAAGCTTATAAGTGCTTCAAAATAAAGAACCCACTATACTTTAAAATCCTTAAAATTATAGGCATTGAGGTAAAATTATACTCACAGTCTTTAAATTTTAGTAGAATTAATTAAATTAAATAAATTATTTATCTATTTTTTACATCTACATAAACTCTTCTAATTTATATACATCGTTATATTGATTATCCCGCAGGAGAGATAAGTTAATATTTTAAAGAAAAATATGATAATTACTGTAATTAAATTATGAACACAAATACAATATAGTATAAGAGTGATTTAAATAATATCTCTTCAGAATTATTGATAGATTTTGTAATGAAACAAAAATAATTAACATACATTAACTCTTATACTATTTAGTATTTACATTTATCTTCATAGTATATCATATTTTATTTAATTGGCAAATTCACATTCATGCGTTTTATTTTAATCTCGACTGTCAAATCATTATTAATTACTTTTAATCTTTTTATATCAAGTTTTTAGTATTTGTTCACTTTTAACTTGAAATTTATTTATTTTCTTTTCTTCAATCAACTTTTAGTTCACATTGGTTTCCTCTAGCGGTAGGTGTTGGCTAACATGTATTGTTACATTGTAATTATCATGAGTCCAATAACAACCGTTTTTTTATTGTTCTATTAGTAATTTTACATTATTTTATCTAATGACTGATTTCACCAACAAATAAAGCTTAAAATGTAATTAGAAATAAAAAATAATTAATAATAGCTTTAAGCCTAAATTACACTAACACTCCGAATTTTACACAAATTACTCATTCTTTTTAAAACCAATATAAATCATTTCTAATTATATAGATACATTACACTCACTACCATAGTAAGAGAATAAATACTCACTACCACTGTAAGAGAATAAATGTAATTTCTTGAACAAAAATGGTGACGAGTGTATTTAAGTCAAACAAAATATATTATATTGTGAAGACAAGTCCAAATAATATAAGAAATGTCTATTCATTATTTTTGGTTCGTTAAATACTACATCAATAATTCTAAGGAGATGTTTAAACCACTCTCATACTATATTATAACTAACTTAAATAATGCATTGATTCTTATCTCATTTGGTCTTGTATTCACAATATATCCTATTTTGTTTAACTTAATTATATTTATTAAATTATGTTTTATTTAAAAAGTTATATTTATTTATAGTACATATATAATATAGTAGATTTGTGTTGATTTAAAAATGATGGGATAGTTCACTAAACCTGAATTATAATTTACTTTATAGTTTGCAACAAGCCGTTAAAATTACCTTCTTGATTAGAGAGTCCCGTTTATGTTAAGGAAGGTGGCATTTTGAGTGTGTCATCCGCAAAAGCGATTGCGTTTTCGTCGGTGGAAATCATAAACCATTAAAATCGTTGACAATAAAATCTCAACATCTTCTATTTCCATCCACCTTCCCCAAATCCCGAATACAAAACCCCTTCCCCCACATTCCATTCTCCATTTCAAATCCCAAATCCCAAATCCTCTAATTCTCTCTCTAGATCTACACCAAACCATGTCCTCCTCCGCCCCACCCGTCCTCCCAGTCTCCAACTCCCAACCCACCCCCACCGTCTCCTCCGCCGCATCTGAACCCCAAGTCACCGCAATCCGCACCCTAATCTCCAACCTCTCCGACTCCCTCCGCAACGGCCTCTCCCAACGCCGCCCCTGGACCGAACTAACCGACCGTTCCGCATTCTCCAAACCCGAATCATTCTCCGAAGCCACCCTCCGTATCCGTAAAAACTTCTCATACTTCCGCATCAACTACTATGCCGTCGTTTCAGTCATTCTCGCTGTTTCCCTCTTAACTAACCCCTTCTCTCTCATTCTCCTCATTGGTCTTCTCGCTTCATGGACTTTTCTATACCTCTTCCGTCCCTCTGATCAGCCTCTCGTTATTCTCGGCCGCACTTTCTCGGACTTCGAAACACTCTCCCTCCTCGCTGCGCTAACCGTTGTTGTCATTTTTCTTACCAATGTTGGATCTGTTCTTATCTCGGCTCTCATGCTCGGCGTTGCTGTTGTCTGCCTCCATGGATCTTTTCGGGTTCCAGAGGATCTTTTTATGGATGAGCAGGAAAATTCACAGACTACTGGCTTCCTTTCGTTTATTCGTGGCGCCGCTGCTATTGCCCCTGCTGTCGCTGCTCAACCACCGTCCGTACGCGTCTGAATCTGGTAACGGATTCTTTTGCCGAACCAAATTATCAATTATGAACTGTGTTTTTTTGTTTTTGTTTTGTCTTGTTTAAATTCCTTGTTCTGTATTAATCAATACATTTGGATTATACATAGGATTGAAATATCGTGAAATTTGTATGGATCTATATTTTTTTCATAGGATTCGCTAATCTTATTACTGGATCTATCAATTTTCTTTAGTTTTGATTTGAACGTTATGTAATTTTTCTTTATAATTTCAATCTTGAAGTTTCCTATTGATTTAGCTGGTGTTGTTGTTTTGTGTTGAACGTATGCATCATTCTTCTTCATCCCTATATCTTCTATGTAGAATTCTCAGAATTATTATGCAGTTTGGTTGCATTGGCTCTGGTGATTATGCTTTCAATCAGAATCCACACCATGCAACACCTAAACCGATATCTGCATATATAACAAATCAGTGTTTTAAAAAATGTGACCGTGTTTAAAAAATGCGATTACGATTGTGGCTGTTGGGTTGTGGATTCCAACCATTGCGGTGTGAATTATATTGTGAATATAAAAATATTTTTGAATTTGATGACCTCGATGTGGCCTAATGTCGTCCGATGTGGTTGGATCAGGCCGCATCATTGTGGTTCGGTGTCACATTGCAATTACGGTGTGATGCTTGTCACTGACAATGCGGTCCGCAATTTGAATCATTGTACCAAATTTATATTTTTAATAGCGTGCTCTTTTTGTTTATCATGACTCAATTCAGATTTGTTTTTGATGAAATAGGTAATACTAATATTGGGATCCCAAGATCCCTTCCAAATGTGTTTTTTTAAATCCAAAAACCTACCGTTTGCATCGATCCACATTGATATGAATTAGATTTCAGATTTGTTTTTGATGAAATAGGTAATACTAATATTGGGATCCCAAGATCCCTTCCAAATGTGTTTTTTTCAATCCAAACACCTACCGTTTGCATCGATCCACATTGATAATTGGATTTTAGATTTGACACTACCTCTAATGATTGGGCTGTATCTCAGTTCTCATTATTTCTGGTGAAAAAGATAGACTTGTAGGATTGAATATCATAATTTCTGCCTGTGTGAGAAGCTGCACAAGCATTGTGTTTAGGTGTTTTGCTGTTGTGTTATAAACTTGAGGGTTAATCCTCTGCATTATCATTGCAAATTAGACTATCTCCATCTTTAACTTTGGGCATTGGTTAGATTGTAGTCTAATGGCTGCATTATATGGTTTTATCTATGGTTCTCTCACCCACATATTTTAATTTCAAAGTTACTAGAGAGAAATCTTAGTCTTATGTAAGAGATTGATATCATTAGTTGTAAGCAAGACATCATTAGGATACATACTTTAAAGATAAACACACTCCTACTGAATTTTAGATATATACATTGATCAATAGTGTCCTCATTAAATCCAAAGGAAACAATAATACTATTAAACTTAAGATACTATTGCTGGGAATTTCCCTTCAATCTGCTTATTGTTGGGAATTTTGCTTAAATCTGTGTATTTAGTTTTTTAAGTTTACATATCATGTGTATCATGGGTTGCTTTTGTTTTTCTATGAACACTATTTAGTTAGTTCTGCCACACTCTTTCTAAGAGATTGATAAAAAGTCTCTATATAATCAGTGTCGTTTTTAATGAGTAAGCCATTTTGCAACTACTCTAGTCTTGTAATATTCTAAGTTATCATGAAAGTTATGTTAGGTTTTTAAGGACTTCCAACCAATTTTCTTACGACCTCCTAGTAACTTAAAAGTTCCAAAACTTCATGATGAATCATGAGTTTTAACTCTTTTTTTAAGACATCTAATAATTTATTAGAAATATTACCATTCACAGCATGAGAAAATTTAATTAGACGTTTTTCATTATGTCATTTTTGACTCATGTAAATAAATCACATGATGATAAAAATAGCTGTCATCATTTTTCTACGAGATTTTGGTAATACTATTTGTCATGATTTTTCTACTATAGGCTATTTACTTTAACTTAATTGTGAATAGTGTGATCGTTTATTTGTTCTTCCTTGTGATGAAGTGATTCAACATCAGTAACAACTTTAGTAGAGATATAAGTTAAAGAAACTTATATTCTATTTTGAAGAATTCGCACTTTACGTTATGAACCTAACATAAGTTTCTATAATACTTATGGTATGTAAGAGTAGAACAGTAAAATCTATACCCTAAGTTAAGTTGTGGATTATCATTAACATCATCATTGATTACTCTTGCATCCACTATATTTTATTGTGAGTTAATTATCTAATTTTTATTTAGCAATCTAAATATGCATGTACCTAAGACTAGGTTTCCTAGTATTTCATAAATCAAAAGGAATTTATGAAACAATATTGCTAGGAACCTTGTTCAAGAAATATGGGACAATATTTAGAAAATAATTCCATAATAAAATGGTAAAGATGAATTACGTACCTTATTATCATATCTAAGAATATTCTTTTATACATTTCTTATACATCATCTTATAATTTCTAAGGAATTTAACTAATGGGTTTGGTTGTCACCTAAAATCTTCGTATCTTTCAAATTTAGCAAATGGATTTGGTTGTTATTCAAAATCTTCATATCTTACGAAATATTTTAATGATGTCATAACTTTCCCCAATTTGTACAATTGTTTTTTAACTTGAATAATATATATATATATATATATATATATATATGTATGGCTTTATTCTTTTAATGTAGCAAATAAACATATCATATGTGAATAATTACCATGAAGGTAATAAAATATACTTCTTTATTAAAAGAATTAAAATCAAGTAGTATCTGAAATATGTGTATAATTTCAAGAAGTTAAATGTTTGTTGCACGTTTAAGGTTGTTTTTTTTTACTTCATTATAATTTACACATATATCTAGATTAGTAATATCTAACAAATCCAAATATTAGAGCATTTCATTCTCTAATAATATTTGCATTATTTATTTGGAAACATATCCAACATTTATGCAACAAGTGAGCAAAATGTTTATTGACCAAATCATGCTTAGTATCAACAGTGCAATGCAGGGTTAAAAGAATTTCAATATAATGTTTGTCAAGATTTTAACTTTATAAGTCATCGTATATCATGCTACTTTTAGTTATGGAGGAATGCTCAAAGATTGTAAAAATCCCAACAGAACTTTCAACTTGTTTCCTAGATAGACAAATGGTTTGGCTCATAAAGATTTCTTACATTTTATTTACAAGGTGAATGTTTTATACCTCAAAACTCAATTCGCCCAGCATTATATGGAAGTTTGGTTAATTTTTATTCAAATCAATACGTAAGCATTAAGCTTATCCTTTCTTTTGAATCAAATATTACCTATTAGATAATTCTTCAAAAAGGTCTAATTTTTCTACATATATGAATTTGGTTGGAGGTGATTCTTACTAGTGGATCTAGGAGGAAGAAAACTAGAGGACCTATATTTTCCATTTCCCTTTACTATAATGTTTGGTAAGTTGCATAGAGTTCATTAAGAATTTTTCAATATTGTTTAAATATTCATAATTTGAGTAACATTCTAATAAATAGCATAAGAACTATCAACCTTCATAGTAATTCAAATATTGATTAATGCCCCAACAAAGAGAATCATCATTAAATTGAGAGTGCTCTCTCATAAGTATTGTTATCGGGAACTCTTATCTACATAAAACTTTTTATCCGCAATTTTTATAAATAATGGACTGTCTATCGTAAGTCGTAACTTAATTTTCTCAATTTTATTATGTCAATTTTATTTATTATTGTTATTTTACCAATAATAGCAATGTGTCAGTACTTAGAATGCATAAAAGTGAGAAAAGTATTATATTAATTATATTCAAATTTATCTTTTGAGACATAAAATACAAGTTTCTCACATATTATATTCACACAATTAAGAATAAAAACTCATTCTGATCATTCAAAAGTTTTTAGAATATTAAATCGGTCTCTAAAAATTGGAAAACTCAACCTATCCTCCAAAGATACAAAAATGAGTAAAAGTGTTATTTTAAGAAATTTTATGACTGATATTTTGGATATTTTAGTCATTGTGGAGATTATTTTGATCTATCTTCACAATATTTTATTGTTACCTTTTAACAAATCAAATTGGATAGACAAAAAAATTTAGTGAACAAATTGAGTATTTACTTCAAATTAATATATATTAATGAACATATTTGGTAAATAAGTACACAACATTAACATATTATGATACTAATATAAACTTATATAAATTTGACAATGACACATGTATCTACTATAAATATTTACTATCTTTCTATAAATAAATATTATTAATAATGCATTTATACCACTAAAATTCATGTTCATTGATTATTGGAAAAAACAATGGACCTTTTAGGGATTACATAATTATCTTATAAGGAACTTCAATTTACTTATTAATCATTACTTATTATATTATTGTATTAAAATAATGAGTAAACAAAATATGATCAAATACAATTTAAAATTAAATAATCATAAAAATTTGGTGATTAATCAAAATTTTATATGATAAATTCCAATTATGAAACAATTAATAAATAATACACTTATACCATATGAATCAACAAGGACTAAAATAATGGCTTCAAAAGCCAAAGTAAAACTGCATTTAAATGACATATTATACGAAGATTATAGAATTATTATCCATTAAGTTTATTTAACTTATTTCCCACATACTTTTGAATTATATATAGATGAGTGATCCGTTTACACCCAATTTAAGTTATACTAGTTACATTCAATCTCAATCATTCATTTTCTTAGATTCAATTAACCAAATGGGTCAAACTTAAAAGTTAATTAAGATTTTTATTTTTCTCTCTCATCACTTATTGCAGTCATTCATTTAGTCCATTGACTCTAAGAAAATGAATGAATGAGATTGAGTGTAACTTAAATTAGGTGTAAATGAATCCCTCATTATTTATATATAATATGTTAGAGTTGTGTACCATAAAAGTTGGACAAATATATCCTTGATGTTTAAGTTCAAATGAATATTAATGGTAAGGATATTTGGTAAATTCCTATTCTAAAAAATCAAAAATAATTTTTCATTAATGCTCTCTCTCCTCTCATTCACAATCCCAAACCTTCCACGTTATCTTCTCAATCAGATGAAGAGTGCAGCAAGCCAGCAACACCACCTAATCCCCAAATTTGTTCAATTGTAATCTCTTCCCTCTTCCAAATTAAAATCACTTATTGTTCATCTATCATATAGTCTTCCATTTCAACATAGGGATATTCACACATTAGCCTTGACCATTGCTTTCTACGTGTAATTTTTTCTACCTCCTAAGCGTGAATTGAAACTCTCAGACACATGAACACAATTGATAAAGAAAAAAAATTACAAATAAATAAGGTATAGAAAGTTCCTTTAATCTAATTTGTGGTCATAATTTTCCTTTACAATAACAAACAAAGTAAGGAGGTGGAAAACATGGAGAAGAAGTTTATGTTAGAAATTTATAATTTTTTAATTAAAACATTGTGTATTTGATACAATAATATTAGGTATTTATTTCAGGATTACATTATAAGTGATCTAATTACTAGCACCCTATGGATTTCTAAAAGCTGATAACGGATATGGACTTAATGAGTGATACCCATCACGTTAACTTATAGGGGATAATGAGAACACTATAAGTTAACGCATAAGGAAGGTTATGATCTCAATACACCAAATCACAAATAATTTTCACTTCTCCCCATCAGAGAAAAAACGAAGGTCCCAAAAGGAATTAAGGATTTGGTTGAGGAAGACATCATAACAAAACTATCTCAAAATGTATATCAAAGGAGTAGATCAGAGAACATGGATTCAATGATTCATGTATGACTTTATACCATTGTTTTATATTATGTATGAGAATCATGATATTTAAGATCCTAAGTTTGTATTTCACCGATCATCACGCAATATCTAATAAGTGGTATCAGAGTTATAGGTTCTGAATTTTATGGTTTTCCATTAAAGATGTTTTTCCCCAATTTTTTATGAACACTAATTTTTAAACTTCGGGATTTTCATGCTTCCACTATTGGTTATGAAAATTGGGTATTTAGGAATAATGAGGATAACTTTTATCTGTTTCCGCTTATTTGAATTCTGAGTAATTTGTATTATGAATCATTGCAACATGTGTTGAAGTATATATTCATATTTGTGCATGAACATTACATTAAATTTTATGACTGTTATACAATATGTATATTATATGTGCACTAATGTCTTACTGTTGGATATTGACTTTTGTTACTTTACAATTTTGAAATTTGCTGATATATATGTAATATATCTTTTTTGATTTGGAATTATATTGTGAGATTAGATTTGTTAATCACCAAAAATATCAAATATGGAGGTTTTAATTCCAAGATTATATATATTTTTATAATGACTCATATTGTTTACCTTTTGTCTGGTAATTATTTTTGAATTAATTGATGCAATATGTTGTCAAAGTAACCTCTAGTGTAGATATTGATTAAAATTACGTAGATGAGTATGAGATTATTTATGCGAATTGTGTTCGGCCCAAAGGAAGACACAATTTGGCCAAATAATAACATACTTGTGATGATAAATATGTAACAATTATAAAGTTTTTGATTCATGTGAATAATAGTCGGTCCAAAGAAAGACTATTGTATGACAAAACTAATTGCTAATATTTGATCATTACGTTGAGAGTATTACTTACAAAATAATTTCTCTGTCCAAAGACTAGAAACTGATGTTGTGCTAGGTATCTTGTGATGAGTCTATTATGTGAACACGTCTTGTTTTATATATATTATTTGACTTGTTTGTTTAAATGGTTGCAATATTATGATTTGTTACATTGGTTGGCCGCTAATTGCATTATTAAAGGGTTGCTATTGTTGAAGCATTGTTTCATTTGGAAAGTGTGTTCCTTTATGTTTACTCATTTATAGAATAGTAATATTTTTTAATGGAAAATTCAAAAGGAACATATGTGAAATTCGGAAAGCATATCTTTGTGATGTGAATAATGTAATATTACCAATAGGTTATAATAGATATAGGTATTTATATGTGAATATAAATAATATATATTTTAGATTAAGGTTATGTTAAATCAAACTCAACTAAATGATTTTTCTTTTAGAAAATAAAATTGTTTGACATTTTAAGTGAATCTATTAAATATGAAGTCGCCAAAGTGACATCTTTTTTGTGAATTGTTCATAATAAATGTCAAATGATAGTGCGTATATATATTCATGCGAGTATTAATCGGCCCAAAGGAAGATTATTATTTGGCCGGATTATATACACATGTGATGGTAAGCATGTGATTATTATAAAGTTGCATATGTGAATGACAAATTAGTCCAAAGAAGGGTTTATTATTTGACATGCATTATGATCAATGTTTGACCACAAACAAGAGTATCATTACTGATTGATATGAAATATCAAGCCAATTGTATGTTTCGATTTTATGCGAATAGTGATTGGCCCAAAGGAAGATTATTATTTGGCCCAAATTACAAACATACTTTTAGCAATAAATATGCAATAATCATATGGTTTTTCATGTGAATAGTAAGTCGGTCCAAAAAAGGTTTATTGTTTGACAGGACTGATTATCAATATTTGATTACTACATTGAGTGTATCACTTTCAAGTTAATATTTTTGTCCAAAGACTGAATATTAATGTTGTGCTAGATAACTTGTGATGTGCCCCATTATCATTTGAATTTAAGTATTAAAGTTGAGTGTGAGTTTAATTGCAAGAATGATTGCAATTGCAAGAATGAGTTTAATAACATCTCATTGCTGAATGAGACAAACTCTAAGGTCTGGAAGGAAGCCGTAAAAATTATTCTCGGCTGTACGGATTTAGATCTGACACTTCAGGTGGAGAAATTCATTTCTATTATGGAAATCCTCGATGAGGTTAAAAATTGAGAAATAGGAACGCTCTAACCTAATGTGCCTGATGATCATGAAACGCTCTATTCCAGATGCGTTTCGTGGCTCTATATCTAAGGGTGAAAGTGCAAGGAAGTTCCTTGAAAAAATAGAACAATTCTCTGCCAGAAAGGAAAAGGCGGAGACAAATAGCCTTTTGGCTAAACTCATCTCCATGAAGTATAAAGACAGAGTCTATATGTTTTATTATATACTTTGGACGTCATATATAATTTTATGCATAATAAAGTTGAAGGTTTATTGTTCTATTTTGAACGTGTATTGTAACTATTGTGTTGCAATTAAAGACTTTTGATTGATCTCACTAAAGAATAAAGAAGGACTAGTTGGAAATAGACATGTTTGAGATCACATTGCATGAAATTTCCATGTCACTCATCCATATTTGATATGTGTCATTAAGTATATTAATATGGTGATCATCGTAGTCGAGTCACATTTGAATGTGATGAAGGTCATGGTGGTTCCATAATTGATATGTGAAATGGAACAGATTGTATTAAGGAGAAATCTAAATATAAATAGCATACAGATGCGCGCTTAAAGAACCCGTGATATAATTGTTTCAGGAAGATATGAAGCCCAAGTGAGAGATTGTTAGAAATTTATAATTTCTAATTAAGGTAAGCATCATATACTTGATACAATGATATCAGCTATTTATTTTTTGTCCAACTTTTATGGTACACAATGCTAACATGTTCCTAACTAAAAACAAGGTTACTCATGTTACCAAACCCCATATATACCATATATATATATATACATATACATACATACATACATACATACATATATATATATATACACACATATATATACATATACATACATACATACATATATATATATACATATACATATACATACATATATATATATATATATATACACATACATATATATATATATATATATACACATACATATATATATATATATATATACACATACATATATATATATATATGAGAGATCTGTTTACACCTAAGTTTTGTTTACACTAATTACACTCAATCTTAGCCATTCATTTTCTTAAATCTAATAGACCAAATGGTGAATGCAATAGGTTATTTAAGATTTTCATTTTTCTCTCTCATCATTTATTGCACTTACCCATTTGGTCCGTTAGATTTAAGAAAATGAATGGTTGAGATTGAGTGTAATTAATGTAAACAGAACTTATGTGTAAACAGATCTAACGAACCAAATGAGTGAAATTTAGAAGTTATTTAAGATTTCTCTTTTTCTTATTGCATCCACCCATTTGGTCTGTTAAATATAAGAAAATGAATAATTAAGATTGAGTGTAACTAGTATAATTTAAATTGAGTGTAAACAGATCCCTCCATATACATTACTTATATCAAAAGGTAAAATTTTAACGATAACGACAGACATTAAGTTAGTGTAAAGCGAATAATATACTCTAAATCACCTTAAAATGATTACATTCATATTTAATTTGCAATGGAAAAATATGTTAATAACATGTCGTGTTCATTTTTCAGCTGCACGACTTTGTTTAGAGTCGCCACTACATTTTATAGTTAAAAATGTAGAAAAATCTTTTAAGCCCAATTACCTTGGGTTACAAGGTAGGGAATGTATTAGCACCCTACCCGTCCACCTTTCATTAAAATATATGACTCTATTATTGCTATTATTATTATTCTTATTATTAAATTTTATGATTAATTAATTAATTATTAAAAAAATTATTTATTTTTATTATTGTGCCTGACAAAATTGACTTTGGTCCTACGTACCCCTATTAAGGGGATCAAAGCTTACATAGTTCTTTATTTAGAAAAAGTTAATTTGATTAGACTTAAAAAGTTGAATTCACTCGAATTGAAATTTATATATGAAGAGTCAACATAAGTTTAATATTATTATTTGTTATATTTTAAGCTAACCTAATCATTTAGATTGAGGAACCATTTAGTATTATTATTTTGAATTTTAAAGATCCACAACAATAACGTGTTTCAACTAAAACTTTAATGAAATCAATTTATTTGTATACATAGCCTAAAAAATTTAACTGATAATATAATAAATCAGAATGGGCTTTAAACTTGCTGGTGGCCCAAGCTGATATTTGCAAAACAGAATTGGTTTTGCATTTTACGTTAGAATTAGAGAGAATTAGGAATTTAGGAGGAGAGCTCCCAGCTTTGTGCCGCCAGCCTCCAGGTCTTAGATAAAGGGGTTCTGCTCCGGCGAGGTGGTACCACAACTTGGACGACGACAATGGTGCAGGAACTGTGCTACTTGCAGACGCCGTTATGGCACGACGAGAAGTCCATCTTCTCTATGTCATCCGAATCGGGTGAAAGGGGTTAATAATCAACCTTCTCTACTTCTCCTTCTCCGGCGAGGTTGTTGTATGAATTAAGCAGCAAGGACAGTGAGGGATCGGGTTGCCCACTGAGATGGTCTGGAACCTCTGGGTTCAGGGTGGCAGGAACCACGAAGAAGACAATGTGCATCTGGACGGGATTTGATGAGGGTGGTGGTGCCTCAGTGGCTCTGGCTCGGCTCCACTGTTTCTTGGCTTCGATGGACAGTGGCGAGTAGATAAATGATTGATAATATATTAGTCATGTAAAATCTTTATACTAACCATAGTTGTTATTCAAAAATAAATAAAAGGATAATAAATGATATTCTTTCATAATTTATCCATTTGACTCAACTTAAGTATCATTCACCACACATTGGTTCAAGTGGTACATGTTTGATTCCCATTAAGCAAGATCTCGAATTCGAGTCTTGTGGATGGAAAAAATACCTGCTCGGACAGGATTTCCTCTAGTGCGAGGATATATGTGGGAAACCAAAAAAAACTTAAATATCATTCATGTCCATGTTTTACAACCAAATTTGCGTGTGAATTTTCATAACAGTAAGAAAAATGATGAATTCTCCTAATATTTGTGCGTATAAAAATACTCATAAAGGTGACATGTCAATTGTAAGATATTAATTTATGAAAAATATCATCTTACTCATGTCACATAATCATTAGGATGCCATAATTTAAAAGTTGTCGCCATATATAGGAGTTGGACATTTCTTACTAATATAGAATTAAGATGGTAATGGGTACCATGATCCGTTGGTACTTACAAATAATACTAGTAATGAGTTAGGTATGGGTCCATATTTTTGGACCTGCGGATAATTGAGCTCGAGATTTTGAGACTCGCTATTGGATGAGTTTGAGACTGGGTAATGAGGTATCCAGACCCGCAGTAACGGATCCACTATTCATTCATATATATATATAGCAACATAATTATAATATCATGTTAATCATGTTTGTAATTTAATATTGTTAATTCATACTTATGATATCACATTAATTCATAAATGTGGTTGTTATGTTGTTAAATAATGATGTTATATGGTTAATGAATGTGATATGATCTTATATTGTTAATTCATATGCATAATTTAATGTTATATTGATTAAACATTTCTTACTAAATCGATTTACATTATAATAATGTTGAAGTAGTGACTTTGTTTTTTAGGTTTGTTTGAGTAAAATGAGTAATGTTTAATAGACAATTTAAATTAGTTTAAAACTTTAAATTATATTTTATAATTTTTCTCTTGTTAATTGATTAAATAACTTATAAGATTGTAGGAATTAAACACACAATTATGTAAATTTCTCAGAAATATTTTTAATATTTTTGAATTTGTGGATACCTACAGATCAGCTGGGTACCCAAAGATCCACGTGTAGCAAACCTAGAGATATTAGCATGGGTCTAGAGCGGGTTTGGATCCAAAAATGAACCAACGGGACATGTCCAAGTAATATGCTTCTGAGACTCATCTAGACTCATTGCCATCCTTATACTAGAAGCTATAGGCAACTAAAGTGCCTAACTTGGCTAATGTGGGCTTATTTATTCTCAAAAGCCCACGTTCAAAAAAAAAATCCATGCCTTGTTCTAAAGTAATAAATGAATATTAGAACCATTAAATTCTTAACAAAATGAAGTTTCAATTAGTCTTTAAGTATGTTGATTGATTATGGAGATTTTTTTTTTTTTGTAAGTATAAGATGACAACTAAGATGAGGTGAATTAGTTTTATGGTCAATGTTAAACTTTTCTGCTACAAAAATTTAGAGTATGTTGCAGCGGAAATATTATAGAAAAATAACCAAGTACAAAATATAAAAAAAAAATAAAGAGAGTAGAGAGAAGAGAAAAATTACACAATGAATTTTAAACTAATTCACCTTCGTGTTCGCTGAATGCTACATTTAGTACTCTTGCAGCACAAAAGGTTTTTCCACTGATATATTGAGTTATAATTACAAATCTCAACCCGAGAGATTACATGTACATCACACACTCGCATATATCTCATCATTTAGAAGAAAACCATTTCAATGCAAATAATATTCCCCTTTCCACCGCACGTATGGTGAAAAGTAAATACAAGATGAATAAAGAATTTGATTAAGGCAAGGATTGTCTTACAAGATATAAAAATTCTATAACTTTAAATCCTTATATTCTTTCTATACTTAGTATACAATGCTCTTAGTGTTTAAGTTATGAAAACTTTAGACAAAAACACTTATGTGCAACTTCAGAAAAATCTGACAGTTAAAACTTAAGTTGCATGAACAAAGTGCATAAAGTTGTATATGAAAGTTGTGTAAGAAGTGTTGCAAAAATTAGCGTGTCATAGTGCCTTTAAATAGACAACCAACCATCATACCCCTCAGAACACTCAATAATCGATTACAATAGCACTTTGTAAAGTTGTTCAATTTGAATTTAAAAGTCTGGTATAACAACTCTCTATAATCGATTACAACACTCAATAACCGATTACCCAAACATATTGTCCAACTGAGTAATCACTCACCCCTTAGAGTAATCAGATACTCTTTGTTATTTTTTATAACTCATTACTAGTTTGGTAACCTCTTACTCAGTCCCAGTAACCTATTACTCATTGTCACACAGTTCAAGTAACAAGTTACTCAGGTCCACTAGCCTGTTTTTCAGCTCAAATAACCTGTTACTTACTTAGCATTCTGAAAATTAGTTTCTTTTAACTCTAAGTTTCCAAGTGGTTTTAAAAATATTTTTTCCACTTTGAGTATTGGTACTAAATATATAAAAGATTAAAAATAGAAGTACCTAAATAGAAGACTTATAAAATCTTGTTCTTGAAGCTTGATCTTCTATATCTTCAAGATCTTTTTCCTTTTGCTTCTTTTTGGTGATCTTGATGTCTTCATCAAAACTCTATGAATGTGAGGATGGAGATCTTCTTTACACTTTTAACATCTATGCACTTTTTTCCTAAGAGTTTAATATCTATTTATTGTCAATACAAAGCTTTTTATACAATCAACACATCATCCACTACTAGTGTTTATTACTTTTAGTTAAGAGTCAATAATAAGTGATACAAAAATGATAAATAATATGTTAATTATATAACTCTTACATTATAAAACATATATATTAAACTGTTTTTTAAATGTGGTGATGAGTTTGCTTTTTATTAAAAAAACAATAAAAGTAAGAAAAACTTCCAATTAAGAAATGCATTTGGTTGCAAAAAAAAGTCCACAACAACTAATTTCTAATTAAAAAACTGGTCTCAAATCATCCCCAAATTTGAAATTGAGGATAATATAAATTAAGGTTTTTTTAAATTGTTCTTTGATGTTGAAGAAGGTTATCAAAATATGGGTTACTTGGTGAACAACACAATTAGAGACTTTGGGCTGCCTTTGGTGGGTACCTAAAGTGCACAATGATGCTAAAATCAGTATTTATAGGTGTATTTTAGAGAGAAAGAAAGTAGAGTGTGAATACAATTCATATTCTTATCAATGAGTGACTTCACATATTTATACTATAAGAGGGAGTGATTTGCATTCCAAAATGGAGGTTTGTCATCATTATAGATGATATTATATTCTTATTTTCAGCCTATCAGATTGACATATTGTTGAGTTGGACTATCTTTGTTGTGTGGGTAATGTGAGCCCATCCTCTACTCTAGTGGCATAGCTTTGCCTTTGATGTGGATGACAGTTTTCTCGCACATCAGGTGCTGATTTGGCACTTTCTTTTCGTTATCTTTTTTCCCTTAGCTAGGTCGGTGTTTCGGGTGATCGATAGTTATATCAGACCTCACTTACCAGCGAAATATTAGCCTCATTCCTAGTGATCGATTTGTGTCGACTGATTTATGGACCATTTTGGGGAGTTTTTAGAAATTCTGTATCTATTTTCTCTCTTCCGACCCTTATAAATAGGGGGTCACCCTTTACTTCTCACCGCTTCACTTTTGTATTTTAACTTTGCTTCTTATAAACACAAGATAGAAACCTAAGAGGATGATAAGTTAAGCTTGCAATAAAATTGTTCTTTTAAAAACTCTAAATCAGAATTTCAACCGAAGGGAATTATAAAGAACAAAAGGTTGCAGAAATTTAAAGAGAGAAGGTTAAAGAGAATCACACATCAATGTATGTTGGTTCACCTTCTTCAACTAAAGGCTACATTCAATCCCATTTACTTGAGTCAGGGATTTACACTATATCAATTTGAGATTTTGTTACAATTCTCACACCAAGACTCTCGTCTTAGAACACTCAAATCCCTTCAACAAAGCACACCACTTTCTTATTTACATAAACACTCATCAAACCCTATGGTGATATTAGTTTTTAGGATTAGAATACGTCTTTTCAGAAGGCTAAGGATTACTACACCCAATCTAATTAATGTATGTATCCTTTATAATAACACTCTAACTCAATATCACACTTTGCTCTTGGTTTATCAGAAAGGTTGAAAGTGCAAAAAAAAATTCAATACTTTTTTTGAAAGACATATGAAGATTGATTCCAAAAGGGTGTAAACTTATTGTGTGAAAGTGTTGTTGTTTTCAAATGATAAGGATGATATTTACAAATTTGATAAGAGTTCCAATTTCCATTCAAGGAGGTAAAAATGTTTGAGAAGATACTGGTTCGTTTGGGTATGCGTTGATTGAATTTCAAATTTAAAACAACATTTCCATCACACAATAACACTTTACTGTCCAAGAAAGTAATTGGTTACCCACTACAGTAATCAGTCATTGACCTCGTTTCCCAGTCCAGTCTCTTACTATGTTTCAAGTAACTTGTTATCCTATTTCAAGTAACTCATGACTCTATATCGAGTCAAGTTTGGATAGTGCCCATTCAGGCTCATTTCATCCATAGGTGGAAATAACTAAGTGAAGGAATAGAGCTAACTATTTTACTAATGGGCCTTTTTATCTCTATACAACTAGCAAGTTACCCGTGCATTTGCACGGAACGATATTTTTTGCCGCATGATTAAGAACACATATTACATGTGCATTTATGATTAAGAATATGTATGTTGCTCGTGCATTCGCATGGTTAAAACCATATATGTTACCGGTGCATTCATATTGTTAAAAATTATGAATTTTATATATAAAATCATACGGTCAAACCATACGGTTTAACTGTTTAAATTGGATAAACTTAATATGGGCCATCTACTGGTTTAACATCTTGCTCGACTTTCTCAACATTGTTTTTTACACATACATAACATGATACAATTAGTAGTAACCTATTAATCAAAAAAATCATCAATAAATTTATAATTTCATTATTATTTGATTCTAAAATAAGATTAGTATAAAAATAAATATTATTTAACTCTAAAATAGCTACAAACAATATGTTAAGATTCATATTATTATTATTATTATTTTAATATTGCTGTAGTAACATTATATTTTAATATTGTATAGGTAATCATATTCCTTTTATTTTTAAATAAATCACATGTCATGAGGGCTTGAGAGATCGACACATGTCATGAGGACTTGAAAGATTGACACATGTCATGAGAGAGTTCTTGAGAGATTGACACATGTCATGAGAGAGTTCTTGAGAGATTGACACATGTCATGAGAGAGTTCTTGAGAGATTGACACATGTCATGAGAGAGTTCTTGAGAGATTGACACATGTCATGAGAGAGTTCTTGAGAGATTGACACATGTCATGAGAGAGTTCTTGAGAGATTGACACATGTCATTGAGAGATTGACACATGTCATGAGGGACCTTTAGTTTTGATGAGAGGTTGACACATGTCATAAGGGTTTGAGAGATTGACACATGTGATAAGGGAGTTTTTATTATTATATAGGTAATAGACAATTAAGTCATTCATTCTCACTTGTTATTTCTCTTACTAATTAGATATGAGTAGAATTGTAAACCATTCATTAATGTTGTCTTGATTTTATCAAAAGTCTGATAAATAAGAACAAATTTAATTTGCCAAAAGGCAGTTAAATAGGAACATAGGTAATAAAAATAAGCTAGTTGATTGTGCTTGATAAAACTACTTGAGATAGCAAATGACTTATAAGCTATAGGTTAATTTCATTTCACGTATTAAATAGCTTATAAGCTAATTTTACCAAATAGTTTTATCAACCAACTAGTTTACTAGATCCTTGTTTTATACTCCTAGGGTATAAGCTTCCAACTAGCTTGTGCCAAACAAAGGCAAAATCTTTAAGATCAACTGGGGACTAGACATACTTATGATATAAACGACAAAGTGAAAGGAATAAAATGTATTAGACCAGCTAGGACTTTTAAGTGGTCAGGGATCTCCTGACCCAAAAAGATTCTATCCACATTCAATAATATTTTTATCAAATAATATAAAATATTAGTTTATATTTTTATAATTTTTTCCAATTAAATAATACATTTGGATTGGTTTGAGACACCAATTGGTATACCAATAAAGACATGAGATCTTCATCCATTTTAAGTGTGTGTTTTTGGGTACGACTACACATGTTTGTTTCGTTTTGTTAAGAATATCTAAAATAAGCATGATCATAGACTTGGGTAGTAAAACTTTCTTGGGTCTTTTTTGTTAGTATGTGAAGAATTTCTTCTCTTATGGATACACTTAGGCATTTTCCCCCCTAGTGAAATAGTGATTGCATAAGATTTAGAGGTCTTAATTATCTTCTTTGGATGGTCTTGACTAGATTAGCCAATTCTTTCTTTGTTTGGAGAATGTATTTGCCTTCCTAAGAGTTTAATCAAATTTTCTCTTCCATTTGCAAACTTAGACATATCTAAGGTATGTTCCTCTGCTGATTGTTGAAGTTTGATTACTTCTATTAAAGGTAGAATTTCAACAAGTGTAATTTGATTTCAGACTTTAGTTTGTTACTTTCTTCAACAAGTTTTGCACAAACTCGAGATTTATGTGTATTCTCATTAGAGAGTTTAACATACTTTCTCTTCAGTTCTTTATATGCTTTAGATATGCAATTATATCCTATTCTACCCCGATTACATCCAGACTATTCTCCATCCGCCCCGAATATCCAATGCACTATCCCTCATCTCGTAAATACCCGCCTTAAATAGGCCCACTTGCGACAGGTATCATAAATGCTTATGACACGATATTAATGCCTCTAACTCGCTATTTAATGCACCTCTGACCATGTCTTTAATGCGCCGCTAACTCGCCTTCAATGTCAGTTGACAATTCACCTACCATGTCGCCTGCACATTCCGTCTGGCCCCGACAACTCGACAATAGCAGATTTACAAGGTAGGCAAGGACGACCAGAGTACCTCTATTGTACCCGTTAGATGCTAGCCAATCACCACATGCCATCTCAACATTTCCCAAACTCTATAAATAGGACAGACTACATATGGAGTACATTCAATTCTCATTTCTTCATTTATTGTTACACTTATTGCTACTTGTTCTAACTTCTCTCTTATTTACTCCTTTATCTCTCTAGAACACACTACTGACTTGATCGTCGGAGAAGCTTTTCAGGTACCTCCCCTAGCGGGTCCAGACGATACTCTGACCAAGATTTCTGACCTCTTGCATTCTACCGGGCATCCATCACCAACCATTCTTCATTCATCACCGACCACTCCCTCCTAATACAAAAGAACATTGGCATCGTCTATGGCTTACCTACAACATGGTGATCACCCGTAACCAAACTCAACCACCTAGCCAAGCAGAACCGCTCAACACAAACATTCCCCTAAACCATGGCACTCCTTCTATTGACCCTCCAATACTAGTACAACCATCTCAACAAGCCAACCAAAGTCATCCTCCAACCCCACCCCAGAAGCACCTACTACCCAACAACTCCTCCAAATGATCCAAAATCAAGGTCAGATCATCCAATAGCAAGCCCGGCTACTAGCCGAGCTTCGCCAACACAGACCTGAACCTAGTAACGGGCCCACACGACCAGTTGCCGATGAGCACTCCGCATAATCCGCCGAAGCTTCTAGACTCTGTAGCTTCCCCAAACATGAAAACCACCCAAATAACCCATCCCTCCAATCATAGCTCCTCACGAGCAAACCACCTTTTTACTGAAGCAATCATGTCTTTACCACTCCCCAAACATCTAGCCCGCCCCAATAAAATCGACCAATATGATGGAACAAGTGACCCACAAGATCACTTAAATGTCCTTGAAGCCTCAATGCTTTTTCAGGGGGCAACTGACTCTATCATGTACCGATAATTTCCTCTCACTCTAAAACGTGCTGCCTTGCAATGGTTTACACGGTTGGCACCGAATAATATTGATCAATGGGCGATTCTCGCCAACGGAATCAACATCTGGTTCACAGCAAGCAAAGAACAACCTCGTTCTTCATACACCCTGTCCAGTATACGGCATGAGTCACATGAACCCCTTCGAGCTTATCTAGACAAATTTAGCACAAATGCCATGAAAGTATGAACCTTGAGCCTAGAGGTGGCGATACATATCTTGGTAACAGGACTGCAGAACGACCTCTTCATGTAGGAGTTAGCTAAGTACTCAGATCTCCCCATGGAAGAGCTCCGATCCAAAGCCCATCAGTTCATTAATCCAGAAGAAACTCATCCTAATCGCACACCATCCGAACATCAAGAATACTAACTCCCCTCATGGGAAGCGAAACGGTAAAAAAATACACGAACACCCTCGAGATGGCCCACCCCGACAACCCAAAAACCCAAATACACTTCCTACACCCCCTTAACGCTAGTCGCACCAGAATTCTACAAGAGGTTATGGCCGCTCATTTAGTCTAGCTCCCCAAACCCAACTCGGGCAGAAAACTAGGAACCCAGGACCGCTCCAGATACTGTAATTTCTACACCTTCTTTGAACACGTAACAGAAGATTGTACCCAATTGTGGGATACTATTGAAGACATGATTCAAGCCGGGAACCTCCAACAATTCATTGCTCGGGCCCGCCAAAGGCGATCACCATCCCCACGTCGCCCCCCCAAAAAAAAACTCAGTAGGAACGCCATCCCAACAGAGACCGATACCGCCCCAATAATCGGCAGCAACTGCGTCTAGTGGACATCAACACAATATCAGGTAGATTCGCCGCTGGCAGTACATCTAGGGCAACCCATAAAAGGTATGTTCGGGAGGTCAGGCAATCAACTGACCAGAACCCTCGCTAACACCATGATCGTCGGGTAGTACCCCCGATCTCATTTGACGACCGTGATTATGAAGGTGTCGTCCGCGGTCTTGACGATCCCCTAGTCATCACCGCCAAAATGAATAATAAGAAGGTTGGAAGGTTGTTTGCCGACTAGGGCAACTTGATAGATATCATGTTTCAAGATTTGTTCACAAAAATGGAACTCAAGGACAAGGACCTGTTGCCTTATGACAGACAACTGGTCGGTTTTACTAGGAAGGGGATCACTCCCCGGGGCTATGTTGACATCTGGCTTACTGTCGGAGAGCAACCCCTAACCTGAACGGTCCAAGCTAAATTCCTGATTATTGATTGTGTCTTTGCCTACAACGCCATCCTTGGGCGACCAACACTAAACCATCTCGAAGCAGTGGTGTCCACCCTACATCTATGCATGAAGTTTCTCTCATCCGACTTCCAGGTATGTACTATCAAGGGAGACTAAAAAAGCGCAATGAGTTGTTATCAGATTAGCTTGTGCCCGAACCACACTTCAGTACAAACACCACCCCCAAAGAAAAGACAACGGGGCATGCACCTGGTGGAACAAGACGCCAGAGCGGATGAAGGAGAACTCTTCCTTCAGGAAGAAGGGGAAAAACCTCCCTTCAACTTGGTCCCTCAAAAGAAAATTTGGTATATGTTGGCAGCACTCTCGACAAAGCTCTAAGGTCCAGGTTGGTCAAATGCTTAGAAGCCAACAAAGATCTTTTTGTCTGGTCTGCTGCGGATATGCCTGGAATTAACCCTTCAGTCGCTTGCCACCGATTGACAACAAATCTAGGGGCAAGACCAGTGGCCCAGAAGAAAAGGAATATGGGTGCTGAGAGGACAGCCGAGGTTACTCGGAAAATTTTCGAACTACTAGAGGTCTAGTTCATCCGAGAGATCGCATACACCACCTGACTGTCAAATGCAGTGTTGGTCAACAAACCATCCGATAAATGGCGAATGTGTGTGGATTATACATATTTGAATCATGTATACAACCAGATATCCATGTACCCTCTAGATCAAGACAAAACCACCTTCATTAGACCCAAAGCGGCCTACTGCTACATGGTCATGCCTTTTGGCCTAAAAAATGCAGGGGCCACGTATTAGAGAATGATGAACACTGTTTTTGGAGATCAGATGGGGAAGAGCATGGAGGTCTACATGGACGACATGATTTCCAAGAGCTTACCAATAGAGGATCATGTAACCATCCTGAATGCCATCTTCAGCCGGTTGCACAAGTTCAATATGCGCCTCAATCCGGAAAAGTGTACATTCGGGGTTGAGGCCAACAAGTTCTTAGGATTTCTGTTAACCAGCCGGGGTATCGAGGCTAATCCAACAAAATGTCAAGCAATTATAAACATGCTCAGCCCTAAGTCAGTTAAGGAGGTCCAACAACTTAATCAGCGATTGGTGACATTATCGAGATTCCTCCCTGTATCCGCCAAACACTCCCCCTACTCTTCCAACCAAGAAAGAACAACACTTTTACCTGGTTAAATGCTTGTGAAGAAGTTTTCCAAACTTTCAAACAATACTTGGTGATATAAACCCATTGGGACCTAACATCATTGAAGACCCTTTACATGGCTTAGGAGGACCTATGACTCGAGCAAAGACCAAAAAGGCCAAAGAAGCACCTCGACAACTCATATTTTCCATCACGGAGACAAGTGAAAATGGGATCAAGCAAGATGAGAAGGCTTTAAATTGCATAAGCCTAATTGAAGAGCTTGAGGGAGGCCACAGTTTAGTGGAGGATCCACCTTGATCTCTGTAGTTATTACCACAAGTAGTTAGGACCTTAAATTAGTGGGAAGTTACCTTAACCCACACTAGCTTAGGAATTTCAATTATCACGTCAATTTCATTTTTTTATGTCCTTTAGATGTTTATGTCTTTAGATGCATTTGTCTTAATTAATGTTTATGATATATAGGATGGCACGACCAAGTATGGGAGATAGCACAAAGAGGCAAGGAGATAGAATAAGGGAAATTGGCATGAATCAAGGAAGCTAAATCTACCTAAATTCTACACGGCTAGAAAATAGGAGATTAAGAGAATAGACTAAAGCTACATGGCTATAAAGACTAAATTATCTCAGCCATAGGATCAAACCAATCTCATCTTTTCAAAGATCAAGATCAAAGGAAAATCAATCTAAACCTAAGAGAATTCGGCCAAGGAGAAACAAACTCAAAACACCAAGTCTAAAGCCAACCGAATTAATCTAGTGAAGATTAGATTAGAAATTAGATAAGATTAGATTGTTATCTTCTCAATCTTTTTGTTTATGGCTGATTTGCCTAATGTTAAAGTCTATATATGAACCGTGCATAATGATGAATAAAGTACATTGAATTTTATTTTGAATCTTCCATTGTCAGCGAGTTTTCTCCTAGCTCCTTGGCTTAGCCAAGGTACCCGTTCTTATCAAGAGTTCCTTTCTCTTGTGGTGAACTTCACAATGCTTATTAAACAATTTCGTTGTTTGTGGCGCCATACCACCTCACATCCCCAACCATATTCTTAAACACTTACAAACACTTAACTAAAGGTCCGGCATCAAAACTGTGAGCATTCATCCATTCCATTCAATCCACTTCAAACCGCAAGCCATCAATACATTCCGTAACTTCATACATCCATCATCAACCTCAATCATTCAATCCATTCCATTCATTCCACAAGCAAATTCTTCAAGTACAAATGTTCTACAAGTCCACTCGAAGTAACACAAAGTTCATTGATCAATCAAAGCAAATAACAACACAATACAAGTCAACAATCAATCAAAGAGGACTTTGACTAGAAACGATCCATCAATAAAGGCAATCCACAAAGAGGTTGTCATCACTTAGCGGTAACAAATGAAGCCGTGGCAACCACTCTAGTAAGAGATAGTGAAAAAAGTCAACACCCAATGTACTTCACCAGAAAGGCCTTGCAAGGCCCAAAGCTCAGGTACCAAAAATTGGAAAAGGTTGCTTACGCCCTCTTGGTGGCAACAAGACGACTATGATAGTATTTTCAATCCCACCTCGTGGTGGTTAGAACCAATCAACCAATCCGCCAAATTTTTACAAACCAGAGCTAACTAGACGAATGATCTCATGATCTATTAAACTCTCACAATTTGATATACGGTATGAACCCATAAAGACTATCAAGAGTCAGGTCATGTCTGACTTTGTTGTCGAGCTGACCGCGCAACTCAGTAACTCTGAGCAAATATGAACCATGTATGTCGACGGTTCATCCAATCCTCGGGGCAGTGGAGTGGGGATCTTGTTAGATGATGGCTAAGGGGTAACCATTAAGCACTCACTCACCTTCACTTTTCCTACGTCAAATAACCAGGCCGAGTACAAAGCATGCATTGCTGATTTGCAATTGGCTAGGGAAATTGGAGCAGAAAAGGTTTCCATATGTAGTGATTCCCAGCTTGCGGTCTCTCAGATTATGGGCGCCTACCAAACCAAAGATGTATTTCTCGGGAAATACCTAGCCAAGGTTAAGGAATTGATGGCCAAGTTCGAGGCAATCTCCATCCAACACGTCCTAAGGGAACAGAATGTCCGAGCGGATATTCTATCCAAATTGGCAAGCACGAAGAGTCCGGGTAATAACTGATCAGTGGTTTAAGGAATAGTTTTACAACCCAACATCATGGCGGTCGAGGAAATATAGGTCCCAGATGATTGGACCGGTCCCATCATTAGATACTTACTCAACGGTGACTTCTCGGTTGATCAGAAAGAAAAGCAAAGGTTCCTCAGACACAGTTCATGGTTCATAATAGTACAAGGATGTATGTAACGACGAGACTTTTCTACTCCAATGCTTAAATGCCTCGGCCCCGATAGGGCTCAGTACGTCCTCCAAGAAATCCACGAGGGAAGTTGTGGTCATCATCTCGGCGTGGCATCATTAACCAAGAAAGTACTCCGGGCGGGATATTATTGGTCGACCATGGAAAAAGACGCGTCCGAGTTAACCAAGAAATACATACCCTACCAGATGTTTGCCGATCTTCATAAGGCCCCACCCGAAGAGCTGACAACCACCATGACCCTATGGCCATTTTGTAGATATGGTATGGACATCCTGGGATCATTCCCACTAGCCCCCGAACAACTTAAGTTCTTGATAGTGGTAGTAGATTACTTCACTAAGTGGATCAAAGCTGAGCCCTTATCTAGTATCACGATGGCCAACATCCGGAAATTCACCTAGAGAAACATCATAATGCGGTTCAGGATACCGACCGCAATTGTCACTGATAATGAGACTCAATTTTCTAACCGGAAGTTCAGGGAACTATTGTTCGGTCCTCACATCAAGCAAAATTTCACTTCGGTTGAACACCACCAGACAAATGGTCAAGCGGAAGCAGCTAATAAGGTCCTCCTCTGAGGAATAAAAATAAGATTACAAGAAGCCAATGGATCATGGTTGGAACAGTTACATCATGTCCTCTGGGCTTACTACACAACTCCTCAGTCCACTACCAGGGAATCACCTTTTAACCTCACTTACGGGGCTGAAGCCATGATCCTGGTAGAGATCGGTGAGCCCACCTGGTGGACAGTACACTTCGATGAAGCTTCCAACTCAACTATCATAAGACACAACTTGGACTGGATAGAAGAGAAGAGAGACCGAGCTAGAATCAGAAAACCGCTATCAAGAGACGGACCGTTGAGAAGTATAGTACAACTATAGTACCATGGGGCTTCAAAATAGGTAGTTTAGTACTTAGGAGGGCTGATATCGGAAAAACAAAAGGCAAGCTAGCACCTAATTGGGAAGGGGCCTACCGAGTAACTAGAAAAACCGGCAAAGAGGCCTACAAACTAGAAGACTTGACAGGAAAGGAGATCCCCCGTACTTGGAATGCGACAAACCAACGACAATTTTTTGCTTAGAAAAATGTAAACTCTGTGCATCAGACCTCTAAACGGCTGAGCAAATGTCGTAATCAAATCCGACTTATATGTTAACGAGGTATTGTTCAGATATTTTTTATAGGCCATAGATGGTCGCCAACAATATGCTTCTCAGAGGCATGGGACAACCCCCTCTGATGGCGGCTCAATCTACAAACCCAATCCAGGACCAAGTCCTCTTGGTCGCCAACAATACGCCCCTCATAGGCATGGGCCAGTCCCCCTCTGATGGCTGTTCAATATACAAACCCTAGCCAAGACCAAGTTCTCTTGGTCGCTAACAATACGCCCCTTAGAGGCGAGGGCCAGTCCCCCTCTAACATCATTTCAATCTACAACACTAAGCCAAGACCAATTTCTCTTAGTCGCTAACAATGCGCCCCTCAGAGGCATGGGTCAGTCTCCCTCTGACGGCGGTTCAATCTACAAACCCAAGCTAGGACCAAGTTCTCTTGGTCACTAACAATACGCCCCTCAAAAGCATGGGCCAATCCCCCTTTGACGACAGTTCAATCTACAAACCCAAGCTAGGATCAAGTCCTCTTGGTCGCCAATAATATGCCCCTCAGAGGCATGGGCCAGTCCCCATCTGACGGTGGTTCAATCTACAAACCCAAGTCAAGACCAAGTCCTTTTGGTCGCTAATAATACATCCCTCAGAGGAGTGGGCCAGTCCCCCTCTGATGGCGGTTCAATCTACAAACCCAAGCCAAGACCAAGTCCTCTTGGTCGCTAATAATACGCCCCTCAGAGGCGTCGGCCAGTCCCCCCTAACGGTGATTCAATTTACAAACCCAAGCTATGACCAAGTTCTCTTGGTCGCCAACAATACGCCATTCGAGAGCGTGGGCCAGCCCCCCCCCTCTAATGGTGAATCAATTTTCAAACGCAAGCGAGCATACAGCCCTATCATTTAAAGACGCTCTGCTTCATTTATTTAAAAATTACGGATAGTTACCACTTAATAATTATTCAACACTCTCATTCAAGTTCATTAATGGACACCCGAGTAGTTGTTGCTTAATGATTATTCAATATTCTCATTCAAGTTCATGGATGGAAGTCCAGATAGTCACTAAATTCAAGTTCGTTGCCTAACTTCCGAATAAGTTATTTAATGATCATTCAACATTAACATTTAAGATTCATTAATGGGTATCCGGGCCATCGCCACTTCAACATTAGTAAAGTTCAAATCAAGGTATTAAAATCCGGTTGATTGATTAATCGGTTGATTGACTAGTTAGTTAAATTATTCAAGTCCACAAATTTGCAATATTAAAAATAGATGACCAAATCAGGAAAGTTCATTGATGAAAGGGGGGCAAATACAAAATACAAGAAAAGGAAAAACAAGCAAAGCCTAAACCTAATCTCCCCCACCACCTCTGGTCGGGACTAAGAGGACCACAACGCCTTCTTCCTCATCCACAACAAGTTCACCCTTGTGAGTAACCCGGACATCAATTCTCGTCCAAGACTAGTCAACATTAGGGAAAACTACGCCAACCTGGGCAAAGGCGTTATCCCAGCTGGAGTTAGCCGCCCCGTCAACATCATCTTCCAGCCTCAGATAGGTAGCCTTAAGGTCCTCCAGCTCCTTCTGCACCCAGGCGTTTTCAGCCTCCAAAGCCTTCAACTTGTCCTAGAGCTGGAGCTTCTCATCTTCACCCCTTTCAAGGTGGTCAACAAGTGAGGTCGCCATCCTTTGAGTGGCTCTCAAGTCCACCTTGGCCAACATCACAGCCTTCCGACCATCCTTTAGCTGAAGGGATACCACGAAAAGTTTCTTAGCGACAGAGAGGTTCTAGGTCTCCAAATTCTTCACAACTTCAACGTGCTTCTCCTTCAATTCATGGAGCTCACCCAAATGAAGTTCTTGAAGGTTGGCCCGAGCATCTTCACCAACCCGAATGGCAAGCACCCCATCACCTTCAAGGTATTTGGCAATTGAAGCCACCAAACCCCTGCCTCCCGGGTCCTTCCCATAGATCCACATGGGGGACCCCATCCGTGACATCCTTCACCGCCAGGTTGACCAGGCCCTCGTCGATGGCTTTGGGATGTTATATGTAGTCTTGAGGTGATGAGGGGCAAATTTACCCTTGTTCGAAGATTTATCCGACCTTTGCCTCTCTAGACGAACGCCCTCCACTAAAGCCACGTCAGAAGGAGTGGCGGACTCAACAGTCATGTCAATTAATTTACTAGAAGAAGATTCGGGGAGCACAACTGAGATAGGAATTGGCCAGTCTACAGTGGTTTCCTCAAACCACCGACCTGACCACCTTCCCTTCGGGGAGTGGACGGCGGACCTTCAGACCGAGTTGATAAGCTCTACCTAGGCTGTTTGCTACTTTCTGCGTCCCTCCTTTTTGAGGTTGTCCATTTCAAAACCCTGCTTCGGTTAGCCTGATCCCGTACGACTGCTGTTGAAAGAAATAAACAAAGACATGTTAATCAGATGTTATAAACTTGTTAGGTATCAGTGCTTAAAATACACCTAGAAGGAGGGTTGAATAGGTGTAGCGGTTAGAATATCCGCTTTTCGAAAATCAACACTTAATGTTGAATTACCCCAATTTAATCGATTAAAAGAATAAAGATAATCGATTAATGCACTTGACTTAATCGATTAAAACAGACAGATTCGGTTTCTTGCACGACAATTAACCGATAATGAAATGAATACAAAAGCTTACAATTTTATCAGAATATTAACAGTATAGCAAAGATACAGAATATAGCAATTAATTCTACTATACAAGTTAACCGATTAAATGCAACAAAGAGAGAAAGAGAGAGATAGAAAAAAATCCTGCAACACGATTTTTATCCTGGTTCGTTTGCGTGTCCACTTGCAAACTACATCCAGGCCTCCCGGCTGATTTGAGAGATTTTCTTCACTATAATTGAATCAATGTTATTACAAGCACATCATCCAATTACAACACTTAGACATTCACAAGAAAATAAAGAACTTTATTCTATGGTTTGACTCCCTTCCTACTGACAAAGAAAACCT
>NC_032009.1:13712097-13732486 GCF_001865875.1 Lupinus angustifolius | reverse complement strand
TTCAGTTTCAACAGCTTTTCAAAAAGTTAGGTTAATCGATTAACGTACGCCTTAATCGATTAACGTACGCCTTAATCGATTAACATCATATTTTCATATGTATTTTCAATTACAAAAACTCAAATATGTTATGCACTTGATTCATACATGTTTAACACTAAGTTTATGCTTAAGATGCACATATACATGTATTTATGTGATGCATGAACATATTATAAATGACATATCTCAAAGATGAAATGATTTAAAAGATTTATGCATATGAGACATGTGTTAAGGTGACCTAAGCCTTAGACTCAACCTAAACTAGTTTCTAGTCTAAGTCTAGTACCAATCAAAAGACTTAAGCACGTTGATTTGTTGATGATCTTCAAGTTCTTATTAGCACAAGTTGTCCTCATCAAAACCATGACATATAATGAGAGAGCTTTCAAAAGTGCTCCTCTTGACATGCGCACTTTCAAAACTAAAGGCAAATATACATATTATCCAAGACCAGACTAGGGATGGCAAAAAAGCCCGTACCCGCGAGTAAAATCCACACGGGTATGGGTCACAAATGGGTACCCGCGAATTTTACGAACGAGTTTTTAAAAATACCCGTAACACATACGGACGGGAACGGGTATTGTGGTACCCATACCCGCGGGTACCCGGTATTTGTGTAATTATCATATTACCCTTAAAAAAAATCCTTTCACTTTTACACTTCCCTGAAAACACAAAACCATATTCCCTAACCCACTTACCCCCTTCCCTAAAACCTAATTTCACGTTCTCATTCCCTAAAAGTCTAAAGCCTAAAACCTTGCAACCAGATTGAACAGAGGTAGCGACGGTGAGCCGGGGAGGAGAGGCAGCAACGCGTTTCTCTCTCTTAGGCATATGATTGAAGAGATTAAGTTGCTATTATTTCAGAACATTTTCAAGCACATGTATATGCATTTTCAAGCAGTGTTATATGCGTTTCTCTTTCTTTAATTCTTGTATTTTAAGTTCTCTCTTACTTACACTGTGTTCTTTGTTCATTCATTCCTTCAATTTATTTCCTTCTACATGACATATGTATGTTTCAATTTATTTCCTTTAGCGGTTTTGAATCATCAAAATAAAATGCTTTCCAATTTAATCATAGATCTATATTATAAACATTTTGTTTCTATAAGCAAGAGTGCATTCCTATGTAGGGTGATTGTGCTCAATGTGCATGCTTACACATAATATCTAATACTTTCTCCAAATTCTTAAATCATGGCCACCCATGTCAGTTGGTTCCACTGGCAAAAAAAGTTTGAAATGTTTTATTGTATACGAACCTAAAAGAAGGGTGGCAATGTTGAGTTGTAATTTAATGAGTTAAGGACTAACAACACAATAATAATGGATAATAGATCCCAATGTTTTATATCTTTCCTAATTAATCTCTAGACGTAAGAATAAGAAGTACATTGAATATTTACCAATGTTTTATTGCAAATGGTCATGTATACTATTACTTTTGATTGATTAGAGATTAATGTTTTGTCGATGAATATGATTTATAATAGAACATTAAGGTGTCGTTTAATCTATGTCACCATCCCCACGTAGTAAAATTAAGGCTTGGTTGTTGGTTATAGATTACTTCAATTTGTGAATAGTGAATATTTTATTTTATTGCATTCATAAATCTACTTCTTCCCTGTAAGTTTATATTGAATTTTTACTAATAACTACCAACTTTTGTTTGTGAATATTTTATTGCATTCATAAATCTATTGATACTTGAGAAGGAGGAGTAACTATTTTACTTCATGTTATATTGTTGGGACTCTGAGTTTCTAACCCTGAAATTGGCATTGTTTGCATCAATATTATATCTACTAACAGAGGTGAATAAAAATAAACCTACCCTATAACAAGAAGGCTGAATAAATTAGATAAATAATTGAGTCATTTAGATATGTTAGCAGAGGTTGGTCATTTTGATGATATCTTTCCAACTATTGAAAACAAATGCACTGACTTTGAGGTGTCAAAATAACATGACTTTAGCCTATACTATTGGATGAATATTATAGGGCTAGATTCATATTTGTAGTTTGTTTATGAATTATGATCTTATGAAATCAGAACTTAAGCCATTCAAATTTTATTCAACAATCTAGATCAACCAAAGTTTGTTTATAATTTTCATGTTGTATCTTTGTAGTATGTCTACCGAGCAAGCCTCTGTTGGGAAAGATCAAGTTTCCAATGCCTCTAATGTAGGTGACTCAAACTTAGTTCCAATGAATGTAGATGTTCCTTCGATTCAAGATGAATCTCATTGTTCAAGTCCAAATGATGCTGAAGAAGTTCAACCACAACAAAGATCGATTTTTTGGAATCATTTTAAGAGACATAGGGTAGATGGAAAGTGGAAAGCAGCTTGCAATTATTGTGGCAAGCGACTATTGGGAGATCCAAGTCAAGGAACAAAACACTTGCATACTCACTTTAAAAGTTGTCTACTTCGTTCAAATTCAGATATAAAGCAAGCACTTCTTAAAACTGCAAAAAAAGGTATTGAATCAGTATTGGTTGGTTCGTATGCATTCAACCAAGAGGCTGCAAGACGCGCACTTGCGAAGATGATAATTTTTCATGAGTACCCAATGTCCATGGTTGACCACGTCTTATTTAAGGAATTTTGTGGTGCATTGCAACCTTTATTTAAAGGGATTTCACGCAACACGATAAAGGGTGATATCACAAGGATATATAATAAAGAGAAAGTGAATACCATGACTTTGATTTCAAAAAATCAAAGTCGGTTTGCAATTACAACCGATATGTGGACCGCTAGTAACCAAAACAAAGGCTATATGGCTATCATGACACACTTTATTGATGACTCATGGGTTTTACAAAGTCGACTTGTGAGGTATTAATGCTAAACTTTATTAACATTCTCATAATGTTTATTATTTTTGTGTCATTTTGGTGACATTGTTGCTTTAATTTTTGATAAATGGTATGTTCATATATGTGCCTACTCCTCATACTAGTGAAGCTCTTAGTGATTGCTTGTTGATTTCCTATTGGATTAGAACCTAGATAGGAAGTTGTCTACTCTGACCGTTGATAATTGCACTACAAATGATAGAATGATTGAGTGCATGTTGTGCAAAATTTCACCTAGATCGTTTATTTTGAGTGGGCAGTTATTTCACATGCGTTGTTCTGCTCATATATTGAATTTGATTGTGAAGGATGGATTGTTCATTATCTCTATTGCAATAGAGAGGGTTAGAGATAGTGTTAGCTTTTGGACAACAACTCCAAAAAGAGAGGAGAAATTTGAGGAGACATGTGAACAATTAAGCATTCGATATGATAAAAAGTTAGAACTTGATTGTAATACTAGGTGTAATTCTACATTCTTGATGCTTCATGTGGCACTAATATATAGAGATGTCTTCCAAAGATTATCATTAAGAAAAAATCAATATAAAACATTGCCGAGTGAAGATGAATGGGAGATAACCAATGAAATTTGTCAAAGGTTGAAGTTATTTTATAATGTGATATTAATGTTTTATGGTACTTTGTATCCAACTGCAAATGTCCTTTTTCCAAAAATTTGTGAAATTAAATTGGCATTACTTGATTGGCTTCAATCCACTAACCTTGTTATTCAACAAATGGCTGAAGCAATGTATGTCAAATTTGATAAGTATTGGGGTGATATAGGTGCTTTGATGGCTGTTAGTGTTGTTTTAGATCCTAGATACAAACTATGTTTTTTAGAATTTTTTTATCCCATAATTTATGGACATCAACATGTTTATGAAATGAGCAAGGTGAAAAGTATTTGTGAAGATTTGGTGAAAGAGTATGAGATTAAAATAAAGGGTAAAGAGAGTGTTTTTTCAAGTCAAAGTCAAAGTCAAACTCTAAATTTAATAGATGTGGGGGCAGATGGAGTGAATATTGATCGGAGGGCAAAGTATCAAAGTTTTGTTTCTGAGCAAAATATTGCTACATCACACTGTAGGTCATAACTAGACATATATTTAGAGGATGGTGTATTACCCAATCAAGATGGAGAGTTTGACATCTTAACTTGGTGGAAGATAAATGGGATAAAATATCCAACCTTGCAAAAAATTGCAAGAGATTTACTCACAATTCCTATCTCCACTGTTGCTTCAGAATCTTCATTTAGTACTGGAGGACGAATTCTTACTCCTCATTGTAGTAGATTACGTCCAGATACCGTAGAGGCATTGATGTGTCTCCAAGATTGACAAAGGTGTGACATGAAAGGTAATATTGTCTATTACTTTTAATTACATATTTTATAGATTCATTGTATATATCTTGAATGAAGTTATTATGTTTTTGCAAGCTCTTCAAATTCAAAACTGGACATCATTGGGTGTGGTACAGTATTGGAAGATTTTGATGTTAGTGACGTTGTTAAGCTGTGATTTGAGACCACTTAAAAATAATTATGTTTCTTGCTTTGAATTTTAAATTTTGATTTTTTTTATAGGATTCAACTAGCCAAGGTAGTGATATTGAAGGGAATGACGTTAATCGTGGAAGAAGATTCAGAATCTGCAGCAATGAATGTATTTTTTATTTCATTTTGTTGAAGACTTAATATTTTGAAAGTAGTTTAAATTTTAAAATTTGTATGAACACTTGAATTTTTATGATTACTCTTCAATGTTAGGAAATAATTGTTGAATTTGAATTGTTGAATTTATATTATTGAACTTGGTGGTACACCCAATAGTCCAACACCCTATATGGTTGAGTAGGAATTGCAAATTTGTTGATAATGTAGAAACCCAAGGGTACCCACTATACTCGCAGGTACCTAGAAATACTCGCAAACGGGTACTCGTACGGGTACGGGCGGGTATAGGTAATAACCCCAAATTTCAAAACGGGTAGCAGGTAGCTACTACCCGTGCCCGTTGTTATCCCTAGGCCGGACGCCACTTCTCTGAGAAAGTCGTCCAGTCTACCAAGGTAACCCCACTACCGGCCTCCCTTCTTCTTAAGTCACGGTATAAGGCTGGTAGGGATAACTGGTCGGGTTGCCTCCATGGGGAACGACCATTGCCCGTGGAGGAAAGGTGTCAGGTTCGTTGACGGCAACAACGGGCTACAATGAAAAAAGTAGGTGGAGGTCCGGGCAGGATCTCCACATCACTAGGATCTGAATCCCCGCCTAACATCGCTATTACTGATTACAGTTATTCCAAAAAATAGAAGGGAAAAAGATATTATTGAGTTAGTGAAAATGAAAGGTTCTGGAAGGAAGAACGATGGTCAGTGTTAGACAATGAACGTATTCAGCAGGAGACAATTTATCAGAAAAAGACAAGTGAAGAAGAATGAAGAGGAACGACCCCTATTTATAGGAGAGGGGTTGGGCCCAAGCCATACCCGAAGCCCAACATCGCATCCCATCACACCCGTCCAAAAACTCTCAAGGACAATCCAACGATGGCTCAACAAACGAGGAAGAAGAACCAAAATGAGTAGACGCGTCGGTTGGACACTCGAGGTTATCAGATAGGACACTACCGATCTTACTCGTGTCAGCCTAGAAGTAGATAGCCATCACGACCTACCCTTATACCTATATATGTCCGATTGCACTAGATCAGAATAGCCTGAGTCTACCATTCCGGTCTATTCTCGACCAACCTAATAGACTGGGGGCAACTGTTCTACCCCAGTTACATCCGGGCTATTCTCCATTCGCCCTGAATATCCAATGCACTATCCCTCATCTCGTAAATACCCGCCTTAAATGGGCTCACTTGCAACAGGTATCATAAATGCTTCTAACACGACATTAATGCCATTGACCCGCTATTTAATGCACCTTTGACCCCACCATTAATGCGCCACTGACTCGCCTTCAATGTTAGTTGACAATCCACCTGCCACGCCGCCTGCACATTCCGTCTGCCCCAGACAACTCGACATGAGCATATTTACAGGGCAGTCAAGGATGACCAGAGTACCTCTATTGTACCCGTTAGATGCTGATCAATGTCCAGATGTCATCTCAACATTTCCCAAACTCTATAAATAGGAGAGATCACACATGAGTTACATTCAATTCTCATTCCTTCATTTATTGCTACACTTATTGCTACTTGCTCTAATTTCTCTTTTATTTATTTCCTTATCTCTCTAGAACACACTACCGACTTGATCGTCGGAGAACCTTTTTCAGGTATCTCCCCCGACGTTCTGGATAATACTCCGACCAAAATTTCTGACTTCTTGCATTCTACCGGACATCCATCACCAGCCATTCTTCATTCATCACCGACCACTCCCTCCTAATACAAAAGTACATATCCATATAATATGCTTTGAAGTGTCCTTGTTTCTTGCATTCATGTCGAGTGACATCATCATATTTGTTGCCCTTTGTTCTCCTTGTAGTTGGGTTTGAAGGATTTCCCTAACTTTCTTTTTTCAATTGCTTCTTCGTCTTCCTTGCCATAAGAGACAATTCACCGTCACCTTTTTTTTTTGAGTTTTGTCTGAATGTGATCGTTTGATTCTTCAAAAGACTCATCTACCTTAAGAGTTTTTAGAGTTTCTCTTTTTGTAGTCTTTTTTTTTCACTTTGAGAGCAACGAATTTTAATTTCATCCCATAAAAATTATGCAGGTATATAATATATATTTAATTTACGACTAATAAATAAGTCATGTATGTAATGCATATTTAGTTACAAGTCATGTATATAATGCAGTTACAAGTCATGTATATAATGCATATTTAGTTACAAGTCATGTATATAATACATATGTAGTTTCCTCATGATAAATAAAAATATTTTTTCAGAAAGATGTTTGATAAAAGCATTTGCCCATTATCCAATGTTATTTCACAAACACCTTTTTTTATACATAACATTTGATAAAATGATATTTAATCTCTACATTCTGAGCTGACTGTTAACTTATTACCAACAAGTTAAGTTTTAACTTCGACATATAAAATATTTGAGACATAAAGAAACGCCTATAAAACATTTGAGACATAAAGAAAGGTGAGATTCACTACCAATTTTACCAATCCCAACTACCTTTCCTTTTTATTTTCCACCAAAGATCACATGCCCACCTTCCTTAGCTTCTAGTTCTATGCAAAAGTGGAAGTTGCAAGTTATTGGTCAAATTTTGGTTGTAGGATTTAGAATCTCCCCCTTTTCAAAACTGGTTTTCCCGGACAAGTATAAAGGGTTCTTTTGAAGGTTCTACTTGCAAATCAAAACACATTTCAAACTAACAGTCTAAGACATAATAGAGTTGCAGAATATCCAATTTCCTAAACCTCTCTCTCTCTCTCTCACACACACACACCCACACACTCTCTCTCTCTCTCTCTCTCTCACACTCACTCTCTCTCTCTCTCATCCTTGCGCCTATGGACGACTCACCGTTACAAAAGATCGCAATTTCCGGCCCAACGTTAGCCTCCCTCATCCAACGGTTCTCCACTTCCCCTTCCTCCATCGACGGTCTCCTCTTCGGCCACGTCACCCAACTCACCCCTCTCAACCTCTCCGACGATTCCGCCGATTCCGCCGATTCCCCCACCCTCCTCGCCACCGTCACCGGCTTCCTCTCCTCCCCTTCCTCCTTCTTCGACTCCTCCGGCATCGTCAACCCCTCCTCCCTCCGCCGCCTCCTACACCACCACAACTGCTCCCTCCTCGGCTGGTTCTCCGCCCGCCGCAAAACCCCGCTTCGACCCTCAATGCGGGAGTTCTCTGTAACCGCTTCTCTCTCCTCGCTCTCTCAATTCTCCTCTTCAATCAAGAACGCCACCAAACCTTCGAATTTCGACCCCTGCGTCTTTCTCCTATTCGCTTCGCCCTCGGTGGATCATAACACCCATATCCACACCCACGAGTATCGCGCGTACCAATTTCGAGGCACTGGTAACTCGTTCGAGGCGAAATCGATCCAGGTTATCAACATTGGCCCTGCATTTCGCGGTCACTATGGCTCATTCAGCCCGAATTCGATGTTTCCAGCGCTGGATTGCGAGGTTGGGGGTTCGCCTATGAAGGAGGATGAGGAGCGGTTGAGTCGGATGAAGCAAGTTGCGAAGGATAAGAAGGAGCTTGATGATTATGCAGAGGGGTTTGAGATTGGGAAGTTGAGTAAGCTGATGGGTTCCGAGGCGACAAGTTATACTGCAGGATTGGAGGATTTGTATGAGAAGATGCTTGTCAAGATTCAGAATTTGACTAGGGATGTGGAGAATAGCTCTGTTAAGGTTCTTGAGCTGGTGAGCTTATTTTTGATAATTTTTATTATTATCATTTGTCATTGTTTTAAATAGTTGCAGTCTGATTCAGCTGTAGAAACTCTGCAACAGCAATATTGCACCACAATTTAAGACCCTCATTGCGGACAAATTATGTATATATCGCATGATGATCATGATCAGAATGTAGTGGTCTAAAGGAAAACCTTTTCTGAACACTTGAAATAGAACACTTGTGTGGACACTGTAGGCTGATGTAAGTTGAGTGACTATTGAGTAATTGAGGTATCAGGTATATTGTATTTTTAGGCACGGTGGCATAGGCATAATGTATGAAGATGTTAGTGTGGGTATGTCGATTTAGGTCATACAAATAATGGAGTTAACGATTTAAATAGTGTGTTTTCTCAAGTAAATCTTTATAACAAATGTAAATCTTTATAACAACCAGAATCAGGAATGTGGCTGATGGCTTTAAATAGTGTGTTTTCTCAAGTAACCTCCTGCAGATTGGACATCCTCCTGTGTAACTGCCTTACCCATGACCTTAGTGGTCCTCTTTTTCCTCAAGCTGGTAATCTGGATGTGATTTTTGTATACCTTCTAGACTCTCTTCAGCAGTTCATCATTGGTTTGTGCAGAGGGTTGTTCATAGGGCCTAAGGATTGTTCGGCCTGGGAGGAATATTAGTAAATAGGATCATGTGCAAACGACAAGGTCCTTTTATGAACTGAGAAGAAAAGGGAAGTGAAGTGATATAAGAAAGGTGTAATGAAAGTAATTTACAAATTATATTGTTGACCTTGGAATATGTTGTTATCAACTATTTTTTCTTTATCCATAATTTTGCTATCTGGAGTCAAGTAGAACTATTTTTGTTTATGGAGTTAGAGTGTAGTGTAAGAAGAGGGAGAAAGAGAGAAAACAGAGAGAGAAAGAGGGAATTGAATACTCTGAAATATTATTAATGAATCGTTAGTTACAAAAGTAAGGGAAGAGGTATTTATTGTGAGAGTAGACTGGATAGCTTGCACAATAAACTATTACCAAGTCTAACTAACTTTATACAAAAATAACTAATACCTATCCCTTATTACATTCTAAACTATCCTTATTACATTCTACACTATTCTTTAATATACCCCCTTAACATGATGGTTCTGAACTAAGTTGACTAAGTGGAAGTAATCTTTGACTTGCAACTACTTTCTGAAACTCATAAACTTTGTGTTTCTTAGTGGCTTGGTGAAAATGTGTGCTTTCTGGTAGGCAGAAGGCACATGCTTAACAATAAGAGTCTTGTTTTGTATTTTATCTGTAACAAAATATAGATCTAGCACATTGTGCATAGTCTTGTTGTGTAAGACAAGGTCATGTGACTTTGCAACTATACTCAGATTGTCACAAAATATGGTAGGAGTTCTATATTTGAAATTTAGCTCACTCAGAAGTGATTCTTTCCACATCATTTCTTGAGAGGCAAGGGCTAAGCTCCTGTACTATGCTTCTGTGCTTGATCTGGAGATAGTGTGTTGCTTCTTAGACCACCAAGTAACTAGATTCGGACCCAAAAATACACAAGCACCAGCAGTTGACTTTCTATCATCTATATCTGAAGCCCAGTCAACATTACAAAATGCAGTTAGGGTTAGAGGGGTAGTTATATTAGCTTGTTTAATAGTTAAGCCAAAGGTCACAATGCCTTGTAAATATGTAAGAATCCTTTTTACATCAAACCATTGAGACTTAAGAAGATTGCCAAGAAATTACAAAGTCTATTAACACCGTAGGCAATGTCATGTCTAGTTGCAGTTGCATATTGCAATGCTCCTACAATAGAACTATAGAAAGTGGGATCCTCAATAGTAGCCTGTCCCTTGTTGAGAGAGTATGCAGTTGTTGGTCATAGGTGTAGACATAGGCTTAGCACATCCTATATGAGCTCTGTCTAAAAGATCATATTTAGATTGAGACATAAGCAGAGAACCATCAGACAAATGTTTAACTTCTATCCCTAGAAAATAGTCTATTTTACCAAGTTGTTTTAGAGCAAATGTGGCACTGAGATCTCTAATGACCTTGGTAACAAGTGAAGGAGAGGACCATGTAACTATAATATCATCCATATAGACTAAGGAATAAAGGTAGAAGATAGAGGAAAGAGACCAACGGAAGAGGTTGGTATAGAAGCAATTGAAGGAGGAGATGATACAAACAAAGATGAGAAATCACTATGAGGATTGATATGAGAATTAGTAATAAAAGCGAATGAGGGAGAGACTGGATCTGAGTTAGGATTTGGTGAAGAGAAATTGAAAAGTGGAGACGGAGAATGTGATGTTGGTGAAGAAAAGGATGAGAAAATGGAGTGTGTAGGAAGAGAGGCATCATTGTTGGTTGATGAAGTAGGAAGAAAGAGAAAATTAGGGATGGTAGGATGGAGAACAATAAGACATAGAATTGCTGCTATTAGAAGTAGAAATATTTGAGTTATGCTAGAAGGGAAAGTAATATTCATTAAAGATGACATCTTTTGCAACACAAAGTCTCCCTTCTTTAGACAAACAATTATATCCTTTGTGAGTAGTAGAGTAATCTAGAAACACACACTAAGACCTTCTAAAATCCAGTTTATGCTTGTTGTAACATCTAAGTAAAAGAAAACAAAGCACAACCAAACATTATGAAGTTTATGTATTCAGGAGCAGTCACAAACAATGTTTGATTAGGAGACATGTTTTGGAGAACAGGTGTTGGTAGTCTATTTATGAGAAATATTGTAGTAGTGAAGGCATGTTCCAATAAACCATATGCAAGTTAGCATGAGTTAATAAAGACAAACCAGTTTCAACAATATGTCTATGTTTTCTTTCAACTGCCCCTTGTTGATGATGACTATGGGAACATGAAAGTCTATGCAGAATACCTAAGGATTTAAGATATGTAGTAAATGGTCTAAATTTCCCCCAAAGTCACTTTGAATGACTTTAACTATCTTATTAAGTTGAGTTTAAACAAATTTTAGAAAGTATTGAAACATGGAAAGTGTTTCAAACTTCGGTTTTAGCAAGAAAATCCAAGTGTACTTAGTGTAAGCATCAACAATGGATAAGTAATAACGCAAATCTGAGATAGAATGCACTGGAGCAGGACCCCATAGGTCAATGTACAAGAGATCAAAGGGAGAGTGATAAACAATGTTAGAGGCAGGGGCAAAAAGCCCATGCCTTACCCAAACAACAAAAGAACAAAAATCAAACACTGTTTTATTACTGTAAGGGATCTTAAAATGCTAGTACATGATTAACAATGGTCTCATGATGATGATCAAGTCTACAATGCCATAGAGAATATGTATTGGACAAATCATGCTTATTGCTATTAATAGTGTTAAGGCTAGATGTAGGCATGTAGCAGCAGAACCAGAACACAAAGTACTAGGTGAAGATAAAGAACAACTAGGAACATATCTTGAAAGTAGTCCATGAAATGCATAGAGTCCATCTTTTGTAAGTGAATCTTGTAGTAATAGCTCATTAGTACCCTGAGATTTTACAAAACAAGCATTAACATGATACTCAAAATAGCATAGTTATCTTTTGCAAATTGTGATACAATGATGAGATTTTTGGTGATAGAGGGGCACAAGCAAAATATTATTTAAAGAAAAAGTGATATTTGTTAGGAGAGGAAGAAAAATAAGAATTGCCAATGTATTTAATATGAATGCCAATGCCATTACCCATGTAAATGTGTTCAGACCCAAAGTTCTCAGTGGGTTCATTCACCACGGCAGTGTCAGAGGTCAAATGGTTAGTGGTCCTTGAGTCAGGATACCAGGTCATGTGCCTAGAGTCATAAGTCCCATAGTAGACCAGGATGAGGACGAGAATTTACAGGACCATATTGGCAGAAAGAGCATTAGAAAGAGCTTTGCTCTTGTTCTTCTCAAGACGACCCTCAAAAGTCAAAAGAAAGGATTCAAGATTATGTAGAGTATGCAAATCAGGTTGACTTTCAATGGAAGTAATCTCATGTTTAAATTCCCCATTCAATCCATCAAGAACATAGTCAATGTGCTCAACAGTTGTGATTGGAGAACCTATGAAGATGAGAGTATCAACTAGAATCTTGATTTTCATGAAATACTCTGAAATTGTATTGGTTCCTTGAGCAATGGATCTAAGTTGTGACATCAATTGCCTACCTCTGGCTATAGTTTGAGAATTACAGAAGGAATGCACTTCCTCCCATAGTTTCCAAGAGTGAACACAACCAATAACCCTAGGTTGAAAGTTTTCAGAAAGAGAGAAAGTGAATTAAGAATCTAAGAGAAAATGGACTGATTCTGCTCCTCCCAGCATAGATAAGCAGGATTCACATGATTGATGAGTCTATCATCGTCATTAAGAAAACGATGAGGAATTTCAGTGCCAATAACAAAACAATTGGCATTATTTGAAGTAAGTGTTGCTAACATAAAATGATGCCAAACCAGAAATTTATTTTCTGTCAGCTTCAAAGAAGGAAGAGGAAGCACCATTGGAGAAGAAACAGCTTGTAATGGTTAATCACGAGAAGGAGAAAGTGGTGGTGAGAGACGAGAGGTCTTAGTTGTGGTAGTGGGCTAGTGGCTATGACTAGCAGCGTGATACCATGTAAGAAGAGAGAGAAAGAGAGAAAACAGAGAGAAGCAGAGAGAAAGTAGGAATTGAATACTCTAAAATATTATTAATGAATCGTTAGTTACAAAAGTAAGGGAATAGATATTTATAGTTAGAGTAGACTGGATAGCTTGCATAGTAAGCTATACCAAGTCTAACTAACTTCATTCAAAAATAGCTAACACCTATACCTTATTACATTCTACACTATTCTCTAATATATAGATTTATAGAATCCGCCATGTCATCATATTGGATGGACAGTGGTAGTTTTACTTTTTGTAGAATTTTATCGTCTGGAGTCCGGTTGGACTTTTTGTGATTGGTTTTAAACTTAGATTCACTGAGTCTGCAGTGTCACACCATGTGGAGTGGAATGGAAAGGGTTTGAGATTTGGGATTACTTTGGTTGCTTTCTTTAATTATATTGAGAATTGGAGATTTTTATTTGTTAAATGTTGATGATGGGTCTGATAGAAATTATAAAAAACCATGCAGTAACTAACTGGTGTTCAATTTTGTCTAACAGGAAAGTTATAACAAGAAGTTGAAACTCAAAATTTTGAGATCTGCTGCCTCAGAATAACTTACTTTTTTTATGTGGGCGATCCTTCTTTTTGTTTCAGGTAATTTTTTTAATGTTATGTTAGATTTTCCTTGTTCAGCTTTCAGCAATCTTGAGTAAACAAGTAATTCATATACCAAAGAAGAGCAAAGCAGATCTGTTATGTTGCACGAGTGGATTATTTCTCTGTTTATACCAGTTTTGTTGTAGTAGATCTTAAGCAGCTCTGTAGTAGTAGTTCATAGTCTTTCCACTTAGAATGTGCACACATGCATTAATTAAATCGAGGTGTAAGTGCAGCTGTTTATATTAACACTTTACGAGTCCCGTCTACTAAACCTCTTGAACTTTAGGGTAACCATGTTAGATTTAAACTTCTTTAGCGCACAATTCCTGTAATTTTTTAGTTTGTGGATTTCATGTTTTCAAATAATTGTGTTCCAGATAAGTAGATTCTATTGTTTTATAAAGGATTGAACCTCAAGAAAAGAGCCTTGCGATGTTGGACATGTTCAAGACTCATACTCAAACTTAATAGTCACTACAAAACTTCGACACCTCCAGTCTGTACTCTTTGGAATATAAAATTATTAGATTATGATTTTGAACACTTATTCCCATGCAGCATAACAAACTCATTTATCCGTTTGCTGTCCCCTAGTTCCTTATAGAATAAACTCCATATCTTTGGTTCTTGGCATAATTGGTCTAGCATTTGACCCATTTCTTCTCTGGACCTACATTTCCAGGCTCTGTCACCAAGTCTATTTTATATATACCTCGTGCTCATTCCTTCTATTGAGATTATTGAAATAAATAGAAGATTATTGAGAGAATTAGAATATTCTATATCTAATTAGTATTAAATATCTGATTATCAAATCAAATAATGTATTTATCTTTCTAATTTTAGTTCGCTAAAATTAAGGGATTCATGTATGGACTCTTCTACTATAAATAGAAAAGGCTGAGTTGCTTGACTCTTCTACTCAAGCAACTCAAATAAAAATAATGTCCTTTCCAAGTTGGTATCAAAGCTCACATTTTGTAGGTTAATCCCAATTGTTCCGTTATCCTAGACGTCTTGTCAAATAGCCACTACCAAAGCTTGTTCGTGGCCTCTGGCCAAGCTCTTCCCTTCTGCATCTAATAAATCTGAGTAGTCTCGTTTTTCAGCCATTCTGTCATGCCTGTCCTTCAGCACCAACCCCAAATAGTCTGTTGACTGAAAGAAGAGGCAAGTACTCCGACAAAAAATACAAAAAAAATGAAGCAATGTCACAAGTCACTTTTGCAAGGAGTACTTATAGTTGGTAATGCCTCTCTTTTTTCAAAATTGTCATAACTCACAATACCACAATATATCACTCTTGCTAAAGGCTCTACAGTCAAAACCCAAAACGTTTTTCTATCTTTCAATAATTTCGCAATGAAATTCAAACTCAATTGGTCATCCTATTCAGATTCTACGAAGTGATAATGCAAAAGAATATTTTTCTTCTCACTTCAATAATTTTATGACTTCTCGTGGCATAATTCATCAATCTACTTGCCCTCATACACTTCTAACAAAATGGTTTTGCTGAATGCAAACATGGATACATCATTGAAACTACAAGAACTCTTATACTAAGTGCCAATGCACCTTTAAAATTTTGGGGTGATGCAATGCTTATTTTCTTAATTAATAGGATGCCGTCTACTGTTTTGAATAACAAAGTACTTTATTCCTTACTGTGTCCAAGTGATAACCATTTTAAGGTCCCTCTCCGTGTTTTTGGTGCTACTTGTGTGCATGACTTATCTCTAGGTCATGATAAGTTGTCAGCTCATGCAATCAAATGTAGATTTCTTGGTTATTCCTCCGTCCAAAAGGGTTACCAGTGTTACAATCCTTCCAGTAATCGGTTCTACATGTCAGCTGATGTTTCCTTCTTCAAGGATATTCCTTACTTTAGTACTTCAGTGATCTTAGTGTCTATTTTTCAAATACTACCTCTTCGTCTAGTCAATGAACCACTAGTCTTAGAAAGCTCACCTGTATCAACAATGCACCTATGTCTCTTGCTACAAGAGAACTAGTTTGGCTCAAATATCTTCTCTCGGTGTTAAAGTTCTACAAAGTTGAATCTATTTTTGGTAATCAGGAAGCTTTATATATTACCTCTAATCCATTCTTTAATGAACATGCGAAGCACATAGAGGTGCGCTGTCACTATATTTGCCAAAAGGTTATTGTAGGGGAGATCATTACTTCATTCGTGAGTTCTAAGGATCATTTAGCAGATTTCTTCACTAAGTCTCTCTGAGGTCCAAAGATATCATATATGTGAGATGGATGCATTTGACATGAATGGTCCAGCTTGAGGGGAGTGTTGAGATTAGTGAAATAAATAGAAAATTGTCGAGATAATTAGAAGATTCTATATCTGGTTAGGATTAAATATATGATTATCAAATCATATCATGTATTTATGTATCTGATTTTGTTTCCGTAAAACTAAGGGATTCATATATGAACTCTACTACTATAAATAGAAAAGGCTGTGCACATACATATTACTCAATCAATTTAGATAAACAATTTGACCCTTTCAAGTTTTTCATCAAACCAGTTGAAGCTGAGTTGAGGTTTAGGGACCGAGTCCTAGTATTATAGGAGTGTGAATTATGTGCACCTGTCTAGGTGGGTCAGTTGTTACCAAATTCATTCCTACCCACTGACTTAAATACTAGTTTGTGAGTACCAGAACACAGTTATTTTGCGATGTGGAAGCTATGGAACATTATCCAAATCGTCAAAAACATGGTTGAAGGTAGAAGGTGAAAAGCTATGGAAGGAGGTGAAAGGTTGAAGTTGGCCATGGCTACTTGTTCTCCAAAAACATGGTTGAAGGTAGAAGGTGAAAGCTGTTCAGCCTCAGATAGATAGGAGGAAGGGTTGACTTCAAAATATAGGCAATTGGTAATGGACTTGTTCATAGTTTTAGTAACTTTATCCATTTTTTGGTATTAGACCCTCGTGTTTGGAAGTCAGGTTGGACTCGGACTAATCTGAGTTGAGTTGGAATGATCCTTTCAAGGGGGCAAAGCTCTCACAAGACTCGAATAAAATACCATTTTTATGGGGAAGCAAACTCCTTGTCATTTGGACCAACTACCCATAAAAAGTAAGCATTTAAAATTTTGAAAATTCTGAATAATACAATACACACCATAATTTAGTTGCCAAACATGATGTACAAATTACCTTAAAATTGTGCCCCTAGCTTACCCTTTTTTAAGTGACTCATTGGACTCTGAGACAAGTTGAGGGAGGGAAAAATAAGAGACCATCTCCAGATTTTAGTTGCTGAACCATAATGTACACACCGATTATCCAAGAAGTATATCCCTATTTGGTGGCTTGAGGAAGGAAAAAAAGAAGAGAGCTTTCTATTGCGTTTCCTTTCTCAATCAAAACTCTTATCTTGCTACTTCTCTTTTCGGTGGACATGTTTATTCCTAATGATGTGTCTGACTCAACCCATATCCAAAAAATGGTCTTGACCCAAAACAAGGAAATTAGAGCGAGCTAAAGGGTCCAAAATGGCAGCTAATCTGTCGAAGTTCAGGATTTTTGTCCAAAAGGTGTCTATTTTATTTACCTACTTTGATGACATGATGAAACTGCATGTTCCTATCCTGTCCTATTTGACTTAAAAATTCTATTTCGCTGTGAGAGCATGCATTTTTCTTGCTTCATTTCTCACACCCTCTCATTTTTATTTTTGCTATCAATTGACAAGGGAACACTTGATAATATCACAATGTTAGTACAACAACAATCAAGCCTTTATCCTATTAGGTGGGCCAGTTACATGGATCAAATGATGCTATAATATTCTATTTTAAGTCATGTTCATTAACAAAACATTGAGCTCCAAGTCTTTCTTTATCATTTCCCCTATAGTTATCATGATGTTAGTAAACACAATATTTTTTTATCTTATTTGAATCAAATTAATTTTTTTAGAATAATTCAGTCTGTCCCCCTTGCATAGGAGAAGGTTGAGGGCTAATTATAGCTTTAGTCAGTAGAGCACATGAAACTAGGTGGTGATTTTGTTGCATAGCTCATTAGGTTTCTTTGTGAGAATTGTGATATGAAAAATAAATAGTAAACTACTAATGCAATCATCCTATGAGATAAAGTAATGATTTAATATTCAAAGCATGTCAATGATGTTAGTACGGTGCAAAGTTTAAGCTTATATTAAACCATATAAAAAATCATGACTTGTATTCTGCAAATAAATCTCTTATGAACCCTATTCAACAGATTACTAATGTAAACTAGCTTCATGAAACACTAATGTCATGGTCAAATCATTACTTTTATGCATGCATTATGACTGAGGGGTTCAGCAGGCGTGGCCGATTGTAATCATAGATGCTGATGATCATATGTTTTGTGGCAGAGAAGATAAGCAACGGACAATTTTCAGCCTTCTGGATCATCTGCAGTTTCCTGAATCAATTAAAACATGAGTATGCCTGTTTGGACTTTGAGTGCCTGTTCTATAGGATGTCATATTTTACTTTTTGGGCAACTCTTCAAGCTGAAGAAGTTAGTAGCTGTGCAGGGCAGGTTGATTGGTTCGGCATATTTACTTCATGTAACGATATGCCAACCGCATTCCATATTGTATTACCTTTGGTTCTTTTGTACCTTGATAGAAGAATATATATTATCAACTTGAATTGTTATAGTTGCCATGTTGTTTTGACAGGGTCACTTTTCAAGAGAGAAATGAAATCAACATGCATTGTGTTATTGTTAAATGGTTGCAAATTAATCATTTGACTTTGTATAGGATGCATATGATATGCTTATATTTGAAATCGGGCATGAAGTATGAGTGTTCGGTTTCAAATATTTAGAACTGTGCTCCTTTTTCCCTTTCCATTCTCCTGTTTTCTTGTCCCCTTGTAAGTTATTCTGAGTAAAAGGAAAAAAGTTACTGGTCTTGCCATCCTTGCGCAGTACTGTGAGTTACAAGTTCAACTGGGACATGTCTCAGTTTCTAAAATTGGGTTGCAAACTTGCAATGGAGTTTCAGGTTTATATTAGATCACTTAACCCCACACCTCTAGTGTTCCAAATAATATCTTCATCTTCTTGTTCTAAACTTGACATTAGTTTTTCAAAGCTGTTCTACCTAATTTGTGGGTTTTGCAAAGTATATACTGCGGGTTTTTTTAATGCACTCCATCATTAAATTTGTGCTCTCAATTCCCAAGGGTAAAAATGGGGCTCTGGAAAACCTTACCCGGGAGATGTGGAAAACAAGAGGGTGCAAAAAGCACCACCCAAATATTCCTGGAACAATATTGCAAAAAACACCACCCAAATATTCCCTGAACAAAATGATGGGAAAATAGAGGAAGATGTAACCCATGACATTCAAGTAGGGTGGGTGAATTAGAGAAGTGCTTCATTCAAGTAGGGCGGGTGAAAATGAAATAGAGAAGTGCTTCATTGTTGGAACCATAATGATTTTATATTTTTAATTGATAATCATTTTAGTCTAACCAACTTATTAATTTCATGCTTTTCCTAATGTTTTGATAGATAATAAAATTAAATTTGGGAAGTACAAATTAATAAAGAATGACTTCTTGAGAAACATAATTTATTTTTATAACTTATGCTTAATTGCCTTTGATGCAAACATAAGTTATAGAAAAGTTTGCATAACCCAACCAAAGTCTATATTGCATGATATATTTGTTTTGATGATAAGCCATACATTTAGTGATTAAGCTCGTCTTAACGTATTATTGTGCCTACAGAAAATTGCATTCATTGACATGTTGCAATAAATTAAAGTCACTTGTGTTGAAAATAAAATGCGTCCAAGTGACAATTGTTTGACATAAATATGTATCATGTATGTCTCTACTCATCGAACCATTTAAATTAAATATTCATTATACACAAGAATATTAACAAAATCAAGTCACATCCAATAATTATAACGCCCAATGACATTAAAAGTACCAATATGTATATTGTATATATTTAAATATTCGTAATGCACAAGAATGTCAATAAAATCAAGTCATATTCATTGACATTAACAATAAAATATGTATCTTGTATATGTTTATTTGTGAATTATTCCAACTTAAATATTTGTTATGCACAAGCATGTCAATTAAAACAAGTCACGTGTATTCAATGACATGAGTGAATAAAATCAAGTTACATGTGTCTATGACAAAGTGTATTCAAGTGACAATTGCATCAAATGATTACCGTGTCCAATGACATTAACAAGATCAATATGTATCTTGTATACATGTCTACTCATCAAATCACTTGAGAGAAACTTAGTATTCTTGAAATACGATATTATGTGTTCTTTAACCAACTTGCACATACAAAAAGATAAACTTGCACATACAAAGGAATAATCAGAATTATATGAGCAAGTACACAAAGTCTTATTTAAGGTTTAAAGTTAATGATCAAGAGAGAAGACGTAAATACATTAAGGAAGTTCAACCCATTTTCAATGGGTCCAACATAATTAATGTTGTACAAGGAAGATCACTCATCACTTGGACTCCACCTCGCACCCTATGAGGAGACCCTAGAGTATAATCCAGAACTCCTCTTATTAGAGAGGTGGATGGACCCGGTTGAATTTATGACGAAGAAGTACATCAAGGACAAGTGCATGTTCTAATTCCCATAATCATCAAGGGTTGACTAGCCCAAGTCATAATCGACCTCGAGATATGACATCTCATCGAAGAACTCGGTACGTCATAGGATTGGTCAGAACTAAGAATGTGGTGATGAGAAGGACCATAAGAATACCAATGAAGA
>NC_032009.1:13702547-13711997 GCF_001865875.1 Lupinus angustifolius | reverse complement strand
GGGGGGGGGTAGAATCAAACCTAATAGGGGTAGGAGAATGAGATTTCGGTCATAGCTCATATCCATCTAGAATGTGCATGATATATACTATTGGCACAATAGAGAGGTGGGGAATCGATAAACTATATACATTTAGAAAGGTATGTGTGATCTCTACGTCTTACCGAAACACCTCTCTATATTGATCAACCTAAACCTCTCCGAGAGGGAGAGACATCACCTCTATCACATATTAAGGAGTCACAAAAGGAGCCTCAAAATTCACCACTACATGTACTGGTAAACTAGAGAGTAAGTATTTCTATACATGATAAGCAAAGTAATACAAAAAATACATGAAACATATAATAACATCATATAATGAAAAGTGAAAGATGAATGTAAATAAGCAATGTGTATTCTGACATAACTAATAACTCTCTAGATGAGTAAATGGAGAATTGTCTCCTAATAGGACCCCTAAAAATCATCAACAACAATGATATCAATACTGGTCGAGCCCAACCAATCCTATGTTGTTCTTAGGAACTGATCAGGATGAGTACATCGTTGTGCCCAATATTGGTAACTCATAGGCGAATTATGATGCATTGAGTAATGTCAGCTTACCCACCAGTCAACAAGGATATCTACCATATCATCTTGAACACAATACCTTCAATGGGATGTCAAAGGTCACCATAGTTGCTATAAAGAGTTCTGTCGACTTAGTAGAGCTACTCATTTTCTTACAGATCAATCTACACCCACGATGTATCCTCAACCAAGTCACGCAGATAGGGTATACACCTTTGGGTTCTTGACACAAGTCTACTAGTGTCATATCTTCCTATAGACTATTCTACTAACAGTAGACATATTAACATAAATCAACCGATTCATACAAGTATGACTTCAATTTTATCTTAAGAAAACTAGGGGGATCTTTCAAGGTAACCCAAAGACTTTGTAAAATAGAGTTTTCGTAGAAAAGATATTTTTACAACAATTGATCTTTTAAAATCTTAGATTCTTTTTGAAATTTAGTCAATATAGAAAATATTTAATATTATAAAGTAAGTTATATTAGTTTTTATCATTACTCATTTTTTTAAGTAAAAAATATGACATTTGTTCTGAAAATGTGATAAATAATATTTGTCATCAAGATATTTCACGTGCTATTTAAAAGTAATAATTTTTCAATAATTCCTGAAAGCTCCTTGAAAATTGAGTAAAACTCTCTATCAAAATTATTCCCTATTTTCTTTATAATATTTTCATAGAAGTCTTTCTTTTTATTTCTTATCTCATATGAATGTTCATATGTCATTCCATATTTATGAACATTGATAACACTTATTTCAGCATAAATACAACAATCAGAATTGCACAGTTAGTTTAGGCATACTACAAACTTCTATCATTCAGTAACATTGAGCAACCAATTCATCCAAGGAAGTCACTCATACAACACAATGTAGCTATCAAGTCAATAATGTAAATCATAAATTAAATGGCTTAGGAACAAATAAGTCTTTTACTCATTTCCTCATGACCACAAAAATAATATTTAACTATATTTGCTTGAGGCCTAGCTTAAAGATGCATAACTATCTTTCTATCACTTCTAAGCTCATATGTAAAAATAATTCTCTCCATACCTTCATCTCTGTTGGACTTAACACTTTCTTGTTGTAGCCTGTTTGAATGTCGAGTACCTGATCATAATTTAAGCGATTAAGTATGATATTTTAATTATATTGGAATTCTTTAAGAAATTATCCTAATGAGGCTCTAGACATTATAATATATCCAAATATTTCATTTAGATACATAGAATCATGGCTAAGCACGATAAATCTCATAGGCACGATATGGCTCGTAAGCCAAAATTTTGCTCAGGTGGCCCTGGTTTGCTCCTAAACAATTTTTAGGCTCAATAACTTAGGCCACAAGCTAGAGATCATCAAGGGAAGAGTGGAGACTAATTGAATTCGGTCTAAATTGAGGGCTAATAACAATCTTTAGTACTCTCATGTAGTACATCCAAGTTAGGGTTCTCATAAGGTGGTTTATTTCCTGTCACCATTAGGGTTCGCAATAGTGTTTTATATATCATTAGAGTGGTTAATAAATCACACCAACAGAACCTAGACAATATCCTAATGGTGTTTAGGGCCATACTTTGATAAATTAATAATCTACCAAAGAGTTCTCATGCCCTATAGGTCTTGCTTGTGGCATTAACAATGATCTGACCTCCTCATCGTTATTTAACATGTGGGTAAGCCTTAGGACCCTTGGATTTTCATATCCAACTTAAGATATTCTGAAAAGAATCACAACAAATATCTAAGTACACTTATGTGGTGATTTTTCAGTCTTAATTCTAAACACATTATAACACATAAACCAACACTTTAATCTAACCCCAAATTAACACAAAAAATGGAAGGTACTTCACATGAAAAACAAAAATGGAAGTTATCAACACAATCTTGACCAATTTGGAGGCTTGGAACTTGTTGGGTTCATTCAAGTGTGAAGTCTCACATGGATATGCGGGGAGGAATGAAAATGTTTATAAGAAGGAAAGACCCATGAAACTAATGCCTTAAGGTTTTGGTTCAAGACGTGGTGTCTCACTTGTGACTCTTCACTCTTCTCATACTCATGTAACAATGGAATTCCCTGGTGGTTGGATGGTCGCAATCTGGTCCAACAGAACTCAACTGACAAAGCTACCAATTATGGATCATTTTCATTTTTGGAACGAAGTTTAAATCTAAAAAACAAAGATTTAAAAGAAAGAATTTCTACAATTGAATGTGCATAAAAGTCTCCAGCTAATTGATTAAGTAATCACTTACACGTGCACAATTTTTATGTGCCTACACGATTAAGTAATGCACTAAGTGATGTCAATTCTGTAATTTTCCCTAATCTTAACCGATTACCAGTTAGTCATAATCAGTTAATTGTCGATTAAATAACAAAAAACCCCAATCCATTCCATTCGCTCAAACATTCAATGTCTTCCTCTCAAACTCTTCAAACATGTTCCGAGATTTTTATCTCTCACAAGAAGAAGATTTCATACCCCATTTCCAAATCAATATAGCTTCTTCTCCTCTATTTCAAAACCCCCCTTTTCATCGAGTATGGATCATCTCCATTACTCGAGAGAGAAGTAATCTTTTTACTCTTAGTTTTAGGATAAAAGTGTCATTACAAGTGTAAACAAAATAATATAATTGTCTTTTTATCATGCTTTTTGTTTTATTTTGTACAACACCTTCCTCTCTGTTGGAACATGGTTTTTTTTAAAACCATTAGTGAGAATTTTTGGGTGTGAAATCTAAAAAACTCACAAGTCCCACATAGAAAAGTTTTGAAGAAAAAAAAAGTCTCAAGTCCCACATCGAAGAGATGAGGAACATGAAAAAATCACATGTTATAAATAAAAGTTTTCTCCCATCATTATAACTTGCTATAAGTTGAATGCATTTTCATTCAACTTTTTCTTTCTCCCTTATATTTTCCGCCAATGCATTTCCGGCAAACTTCTCCCTATTTCTTTCCGTGACACTAAGAATTGGCACATGCAGCCAAATTGTGGGAATTTCAAGAACTAACACTAGTAGTCAGTGGGAATTTCGAGAATTAGCACTGATAGCCATATTGTGGTGGGTGTATTCGAGATCGGTTCTTACAGTGTAGTAAGAATTCAATAACAGATATCTGAGCTGTTTTATCCTGGGGACGGCGTGGTTGATAGTTTGCTTGCACATTTTGGGCAGTGCCACGAAACGTCTTAAAGAGAGTGACTTGGTCGTGACTTAGCCAGTAACTATTATTTCATGCCATTTATAATTGTTGCAAGCTACGGTAACAATAATTTTAAGACGTTTCTACTGCAATGACATTCGTAGATAATATTAGTGGACCAAACAACTATGACCTGAACAAACCATTTCGATTTGATGGGATAAATTTCAAACGTTAGCAACATAAGATGAATTTTTTCCTCATTATGAGAAAAGTTGCATACGTTTTGAAAATCGTTGGTTTAATGCTGCTGCAGAAAGCTGAAAAAAAGGATAAACTAGCTATTAATATAGCTATATATCATGAAAATGATTACATATGTAATAATTTCATTATGAATAAGTTGTGAGATGATCTATATGATTACTATAGTTCATATAAGTCTTCCAAATTAATTTGGTTTGCACTTGAGAAATATAGAAATATGATGTTGATGAAGCTAAAATAAAAATATAATGTTACCACTACCTCAAGTATCAAATGACTGATAATAAATCAGTAGAGTCTCAGTCTTATGAGATATATAGAATTGCTCATGAAATCATTTCTCATGGTACGTCCCTAGAGAGTTAAACTCACAGAGCCTATGAATGTAAATTCATTGGGTATGTTGTAAACAGCAAGGTGTACATGTTTTATGACCTTAACGCAAAAATGATCATTGAGTCTAACGATGTTGACTTTAATGAGGAGAAATTCCTTTTTAAATTGAGGAATAGTGGGGGCACATCAACTAGTCACATACTTGTGATTATAGATAATGATAGAAAATGAAAGATTTGAAATAGAATCTAGAAGAAGTAAGAGAGCAATAATTGTTAGAGAGTATAGACCTGATTATATGATCTATATATTGGAGGATAATCCATCAACTCTCCAAGAAGTTTTGACATCTTTGGATGTCGATTTATGGCGAGAAGCCATAAATGATGAGATGGACAATCTAGATTTTAACAAGAAACAAACTATGTTATCTCAATCCACTATGGAAGTTGAGATTATAGTATTAGCAACAGCTAATGAAGAAGCAAGTTGACTGAGAAGCTTGCTTGCATATATTTCCCTATGGGAAAACATATATCAGATGTTTTGATTCTTTGTGATAGTACCGCGACTATTGCAAAAAATTGAGAACCGTTTTTATAACGGTAAAGAAACGACAAATAAGTCATAAACACAACACTATTAGAGAGTTACTCTCTACATGAGCTGTTAGAGTGGATGTTGTACGCACTGAGAATAACTTAGCAGATCCTATGACGAAAGGACTAGCTAGAGAGAAATTCCATAATACTTCTAAGAGTATGTGACTATTGCCCTTAGAATGAGGATCACTCATGATGGTAACCCGACCTAACTGACTGGAGATCCCAAGAAATAGGTTCAGTGGGTTATAACAAGTTGTGAAGTGATATGAGAATGAACATGCTATAAAATTATGAGAAGCATGATTCCTGCAGCATATGTAAGGATGAGTTAAACTCTTAATGAGATCTATACTCCAGTTGGAGTGGAGTAAATAGGCTACAAGAGTAATCTTGATAGACTCACCTATGTGAATGTGGAAGTGGGGACCGCTTCCTATGAAATTTTGGGGCATAAATTTATATAGCGTTCACTATACTGGGATAGACGTGCATGACCTTTAACGCACGGACTTTACAGAATACATCTTTGAAAAGGTTGTGTGTGGTTTAATGCCAGAGATAGAGTTCAAGACTACGAGTCACTATAATAAAATCTGGATCTTATTCACTATGCAAAGGTTCAAGTCGCATGTCAGCTTTGTTTATGCACAATCTTATTGAGACCACAAATATTCTCGGAAATTGTTTTTTAATTTCAAGTGGGGGATTGTTGGAACATGGTTTTTTTTTTTGAAAACCATTAGTGAAAACTTTTGGGTGTGAAATCTAAAAAAAAGTCTCACATAGAAAAGTTTTGAAAAAAAAGACAAGTCTTAAGTCCCACATTGGAGAGATGAGGAACATGAAAAAAATCTATTGTTATTAATAAAGGCTTTCTCCCCTCATTATAACTTGCCCCAAGTTGAATGCATTCTCATTCAATTTTTTCTTTCTCTCTCATATTTTCCGCGATGCATTCCTGGCAAATTCTCCCTATTTCTTTCCATGGCACTAAGAATTGGCACATTGACACAGGTAGCCAAATTATGGGCATTTCGAGAATTGACATTGGTAGCCAGTATCGTGGGAAGAGAATTGACACGGGTAGCCATATTGTGGGTATTTTAAGAATTGACACTGTTAGTCATATTGTGGGAATTTCGAGAATTGGCACGGGTAGCCATATTGTGGTAGGTGTATTCGAGATCGGTTCTTAAAGTGCAGTAAGAATTCGATAACAGAGATATGTGTTGTTTTATCCTGGGACAGCGTGGTTTGATAGTTTGCTTGCACATTTTGGGTAGTGTCATGAAACGTCTTAAAGAGAGCGACCTGATCGTGACTCAGCCAGTAAGCCAGTAAGTATTATTTCGTGTCATTTATAATTGTCATTTATAACAACACTCTTTATTACTGGAGAGAAGTCTAACTCATTTTCATCACACCCTTATCTTCCAACCAACCAAAATGAGTGGCAAAGAAGACAAAATGGCCAAACAATTCGCTAGTGTTTATCCCTTCTCGGTAAAGAAGACAACATTTCGGTTAAACCCCTCAGATCGTCCATCAAGGTATGTTAGTGACTCCTTATACTTCATAGATAACTAGGTAGAAAGAATGGCACTGTTTGAGAATCGTGCCCTTCAATCACACTGGTTCTATGACATGCTATGACTCTTGAAAAAAGGATTTGAGTTTCCTAATGATCTTGCCACTCAAAGGCTCACTAAGTTCGGTCACTTAAATGTCGATATCTATACTGGGTTCGTGAAGAAGAAGTACTATGCTAACTTAACTAAACATGGAAATATATGGGTTACTTTTGTGGTGAGACATTGAAATGTGTCTCACATGATACTTTTGAGATAGTTGGTGGGTTAAACTTCAAATGGAATTATGCCAAATGATTTTGGCAACAATAATTGGTACGTTTTTGAACATTGGCTTGTTTATAAATCCTGTTTACGCAACCATTTAATGCATATTGAAGATACAACCTTAAAGTCTGATCATTTAAAATGTGATGACAAAGTAATCCACTATATTATTGTCTACATATTAATTCCAAGGACTCACAATAATGCCAAACTTAGCATTCTCGACTTGAATTACATGTACACAATCATGAATGAGTTTCTTATTTAATGTCCACAAGTAATTTGGGATCATATGGCGGCTTGGAGGAATGAAGGAAATGTGAGGTTACCTTATTTCATTTTTATACCTTACATCACTGACCACTTTGGGATAAATGTGATTGGTCAAGTTAGTGTTGTAACATATTAGAAAATTGAGAAGTTGGAATACAAAACTCTGAACAAGATACTATATTTGTAGTGGTAGAATATGGTTTTGAAGACTTTCACACTCACATTTCTAAGTTTGAGAGAAATCTCCCTCCTATCAGTTAAGAATCCTTGTAATTTTCGAATTTAGTTTGATTATATGTCATTTTGATCCATTATACTTGGCTATTTTAGATATTTCTTATTTTGATTCTGTAAGTATCAGAGTGCAACTAAGAGGGTGGGTGAATTAGTTGTCTTAAAATAATGGCCGATTTTTCTGCAAAATCAAAGTTAAAGTGCAGCGGAATAATATGCAGAAAAATAATAGGAAATAGAAATGAAAGAGATAAGGAGAAGAGAGTACACAAGGAGTTTTTATACTGGTTCACCTTCCTGTCCACCGAAGGTTACATCCAGTACTCTTGCCGCACAAGAGATTTTTCCACTAAGAATTATGAGTTGTAATTACAATATCTCACCCCGAGATCTCTATGTACCTTACACACTCCCTAATTCTTATACCCTTGGAAAACCCCTTTCCAAGTGAATCTATTCCCCTTTCTTTTCACACCCCGTGAAAGAAAGAATTCTTTACAAGAATGAAGAATATTCAACTATGGCAGATTGCCTTTACAAGTATGAAACTTATGTAACTTGCAATCCAAACTCTGAATATATATAGAAGTATATAATGCTCTTTTGTAAACGTCTTTGAAACACTTAAAGCAACTTTGCAAAATTAACTTGAAAGTTTAAGAACAAGTTGCAAAGAGTTCAAAGATAAGTTCTAAGAAAAGTGTGAGAGCTTTTGAGAAAATAGTATGAAAGTTGTATGTATTCTCTTGTATATTATGTGTTGTTTGTGTGAGAGTTTAGAGCCTTTATATAGAGTTTACAAACACCCTTTGAAGGTATCTGAAAGTATATGAGTTGTTTGGAGTGAAGAGATTTCGTTTGGAGTGAACACCTTTCACTTTGAAATCTGAAAAACACTTCCAACAGCTCTCAGTAATGGGTTACTCATTTGAGTAATCAGTTACTCAAACTTTCTGTCCACTTGAAATTTGAATTTTACATTGAGTAATCGGTTACTCACTTTGAGTAATCGGTTACTCAAACTCTCTGTCCAACAGATACTTAAAAATTATTTTGAGTAATCGGTTACTCACTTTGAGGAATCGGTTACTCAGCTTTCAAAAATCAGTTTTTCAGTTGGATAACTCTTTTCTCACACATGTAACCTGTTACACACTTTTAAGTCTTTTAAAAGTGTCTCACATTTTCTAAAAAATAGTTTGAGCAATTATACTTGTATATACTTAAGAGTTTAGGATAGAAGTACTTACAAAGACTTAATCTAATATCTTGAAGCTTTATCTTCATTTGTCTTCATAAGTCATCTTCCTTTTCTTCTTTTTGGTGATGTTGGTGTCTTCATCAAAACCGTGCCAAGGTCAGGAGCAAGATCTTCTTCACAATCTCCCCCTTTTTGATGATGACAAACCAATATCTTCTTGACAATGTAGCTTTCTGAATTTTATGAGAGTAGCATACTTGATGATATATCTTGAGTTGTCTTGAGTATGCTCCCCCTATCTTGTATGCTCCCCCTTTCATTTGGAGTGAAGTGCCTGAAATAAAATTTGACAGAAAATACATTCTCCCAATTCTCCCAACTTTTCTCCCCCTTTTGACTTCATCAAAAAGTAGAAAAGCCAAGAGTCCAACACAATATATATATAACATACATGATATATAGCACAATTAATATAGCAATAATAACAGTGCATATCATAATAGCATAAACACAATCCTAGACACACTCTAAGACTCAGGCTCAGAATTGTCTTCATCAACTTCCATTCTGCTCAGCTTAGAGGAGAGACAATGAAGTTCATATTGGATTTGCTGATTCTGAGTATCGAGAGCATCCATCCGGTTAGTGATGTAGCCTCGAAGAGAATGCAGTTCGTCCATAATCATCTGATTTGAAGGCATAGATAAGGAAGATTGAGCATGAAACTTAGAAGGTGGTGGTGTGCGAGGGCTAGGTTCTGTTTGGTCAGCAAAGGCAGGATCTATATCGGTTTTGTGCCTGTAGGTGTGACCACTTCTATCGCGAGGATCAGCAGAGAAACCCATTTTGTGGACAAGTTCCACATCAATCTTGCTTTCACGAAGATTTAGAGGTACCTTAGTTTCACCATTTGTAGACACACCGAAAT
>NC_032009.1:13702071-13702447 GCF_001865875.1 Lupinus angustifolius | reverse complement strand
TTTGCCTCATTATCATCTCAGACCAATTTATCTTGATGTTCATTTTCATGGCATACATCAATTGGAGTTCTATGTCACTTATTTGCGAATGGTTTGAAAATTTTGGTAAAATGACATAGCTGAGAAGATAATGCAACAAACGATCTTCGAGTTTGAGATGTCCAGCAGAAAGGATATCTCGGTTTTTAACAGTTTTCTCAAAGCTTTGCTGCCTACGCATTTCTATTTCTTCCTTATAAATTCTACACATAGAGTAGTAGAATTCCTTACGATCATAGTTATCCCAATCACATTGAAGTCCGAAACCAACAATATTACCTTTATAAGGTATGTTACAACACAATGAACTAAAAGTTTTTAAATCTATCACAATCTC
>NC_032009.1:13682072-13701971 GCF_001865875.1 Lupinus angustifolius | reverse complement strand
GGTTACTCAAACTTTCTGTCCAACAGATGCTTAAAAATTATTTTGAGTAATCGGTTACTCACTTTGAGTAATCAGTTACTCAGCTTTCGAAAATCAGTTTTTCAGTTGGATAACTCTTTTCTCACACATGTAACCTGTTACTCAATGAAGTAACCTGTTACACACTATTTTTGAAAAATGTTTTAAGTCTTTTAAAAGTGTCTCATATTTTCTAAAAAATAGTTTGAGCAATTATACTTGTATATACTTAAGAGTTTAGGATAGAAGTACTTACAAAGACTTAATCTAATGTCTTGAAGCTTTATCTTCATTTGTCTTCATAAGTCATCTTCCTTTTCTTCTTTTTGGTGATGTTGGTGTCTTCATCAAAACTGTGCCAAGGTCAGGAGCAAGATCTTCTTCACAGATTCTAGTACTTTTGTTATTTGTAACATTTGACAATTCTAGTATGTAATATTTCATACTTTACGTACTATTCTAGTTACATTTCAACTATTGTAACAATTGGTGTATTGAAATATCATACTCTATATTCTATGTTATATTATTGGATATCATATTATGGATCACATTCTTTTATTGTAACATTTATTTTAGATCCTATTCTCTACATCTCTTATAATATCAACCTTTGGCATCTTAATTTCATTATTACCTTTTGATCATGCTAAAAGTGGAGAAAGTGTATGTCTTTATGTTTCTAGGTTTTAGGATATAGTCAAACTTCTTCATTAACAAATTCAGGATCTTATATTGAGGGGGACATATACTTGAAGAAATACACATATCAATCAAAATCGTTCCTATCTTGAAGAATTAACATAGTGATATATTATCATCAAAAAGGGATATTGATAACAAAAAATGTATTTGAGTTCGAAGACTATGTACAACATGGTTTTAATGAAGACAACAAAGGACAACATTAACCTCAAGACTATTGTTGTTTATATCTTAGTTAACATTTAATTTTTATATATTTTTGGTCTAGGATGTAATGATGAATAGAGTCCAACATGTTTCATGCATCTCATATCGTCGATTATTAGGATAATTACATATGATAATAGAGATGTTGTAGAACCAACATTTTGAGTTTAACCTTAGATGACTGGTTAGTAATCGATTAAGCAAAACATATATTTTTCTAGAAACTATTTTGAACTACAGTTAATCAATTATCATGTTTTAATAATCGATAAAGAGATTTTAATAAACCAATAATCGATTATGACTAAGCCTTAATCAATTATCTAGTGAGGAAAAATATAATTAAAAAAGCCTTATGTGATCGCTCTAGATTTATAACTCAAAAAAAATAATTCATTTAGTTTTTTAGTTTTCAGAAATGAAATTAAGTTCAAGTGCTTCATACTTCAAATCAAGAAGAAATTGGATTGAATCTTAGAGAAATTAGAAAGTGCCAGTCATATTTGTTCTTCTTATCATCTTCTTTAGAGCTCATATAGTCTATTTGATCTTAGTTTTGCCAATAGATTAGAGAAAATAATGGAGTGTTCTTTGTTATAGATTTTCATTATTATTTGAACAAGTAGGTGTTTATAAAAACAAAAAAGTTTTTCTGAAATTTAGAATAAAGAGGAAAGACTTAGATTAGAGGTGAGTGATTCACAAATCTAGGAGATTGTGATCATTGTAGAATATAATAGAAGCTAGGAGTTGTGAGGAATCAGTCAGGGCCAAGCTTGTGAAGAAAGATAAGGAAGTATTTGTTTATCCATTTTGTATCAAATGATAACTCGAATTAGTGAAAATGCTCAAATCAACCTAATGGCATGATATAACGTCATTCTTGGTGTGAACCAATATACAATCTTTAATGTCATCTTTTCTTTTTCTATACTTTTTAATTGCGTATGAATTTTTTAGAATCTATTTTTACATTTGGATTGATTGATCTTTAAATGATTAAGTTGAATTTAAAATTTTATAATTGGAACTTAAATGCATGTCAATTGATTATGTGGAGTTATTGAAGATAAAACTTTTTGTCTAATCGATTAAGAGACTTTAAATTGAATTTTTCAATTGAAGCAACGAAGTAACTGCATACCAATTCTCCTTATCTCGATGTGCAAAGCCGTTGTGTGAAAACAACAATAAGCATGACAAAGAGAAGCCAAAATTAAAGGAAGAGGGTGTTCCTACATGCTTCATATGTAGCAAGTTAGGATACTTGAATGCATGTGTTAAGATTAATGAAATTAAATGATCACTTATTGATAGGAAATCCATGTTGTAAGATTAATTTACCTTTTCCAACTTTTTATGTTAGTTTTTTTTTTTTTGTGTCTGCTTAAGTGTCTTCTAGGAAGATGTATTTAGTGTCGATCAAAAAAATCTCACTAGCCATGAGTAGAACATATCTAGTCTGAGGCATTAGGAACACTAGAAGTTGAGAGCTAGTTCAACAAGACTTTAGATGATCATGCAGTCATATTCAACATAACACAAGGGAGGTTTTTGTACACTTAATCTTTTCTTTTCTATTTTTTATCATTTCCTATTTAGGCTTTATGTGTGGGAAAACATTATGGAAAAGGCTGCACTTCAAGTGTGGGGCATGGTACATTATACTTGCAAAGTGCATTCTGTTGGACAATTTTAAAATAATTTATTTTGCAGCACTTAAATGAGAAGAATTGATTAGTTGTCCTGAGTAATAATTACATCTTTGATTAGATTCAGACTTTTTGAAATCAGTATTTGATTGAGAAGACATTTTTTCAACAAAAAATATTATATGAATTGTTTAAGACTACATTGAGAATATCATTTGAAAACTAAAAATTAGCATATATCTTGTATATTCACTCTTGTCATTGATTTGAACAAATAAATGTGAGATTTTGAGCCCGGAAGGGTTTGAATTATACGCTGGTAAAAATCAACTATATCTTTCATGAACAAATGTTTTCTTAGATTATACATTTGAGAATTTGTGACAGTTTTAAAATTGAGAATTGTTTGTATATTAGAAAGTGGTTAAGTCACTTAAGTTATTATTATGGTCTTCAACAGTTTGATAAACACAATTTTCCAATTAGCTACCCACTTTGAGCTTTAATTCGATTTTTTTTGTTATCTCATAAAATATAGTGATACATGCTTAGGTATCTTTAAATAAGTGATTGGAGAAAGTGGAAAATTATGTGTTAGAAAGGGAAATTCAAGAAAGTTGCAAAATGTGAAAATTGTTCTTTTGATTCTACCATACATTCAACAAAATTTAGTGTTGATTTGATGTATGGTCTAGGATATGGCAATGCATTTTTTAGAAAAATATAGTGAAATTTCTATACTCTCAAACACATTGAGAGTGATGTAAGAACAATGACCTGTTTCAATGACACGGTTAAGCTCCCATGATCAAAAGTCTCTAATTGAGTTAGAACTTGACTTTCATGAAGGTTGATATCAATTGTTTAATCTGAACTTACTTGAGTTCCCTTTTAGATGGTTATCTAATTTCTATCTGCGTTATTGTGTGAGGACAAACAAGATTTAAGTGTGGGGATATTTGATATATGTGTAAATACATCTTATTTAGTGCATACTGCATATCAAATCATAAATCCAAAAGGGGATTTTTAATTTATATTTGCTATGATTTCACACAGTTTTGGTTTAATATGAATTATTTGCTATTTTGTGCATATATAATAAGAAAGAGAGTCAAAAGTTGAGAAAATAGCACATTTTAGATAAACATGTTTTGATAGATATTGTGAAAATATTATGGCATGACCAAGGATCAACACCAACAAGAGAAGAATCCATATTTTATTTAATATGATTTGATAGATAATGTGAAATTTTAAAATTAGATTTAATATCCTCCCAAGATAAGAAGCCTCGTATTTTAAAGTAACTCATGAAGATACAATTGTAATGAATGTATTTTTTGTATGAATATGAAGATTTGGACTTCATCTTATAAGATTGGATTCATACTTCTCATCACCTATAAATAGAGGGTGACACAAAGAAGGAATACATAATTCACAATACAATTTGAGTGATTAAAATACAAGTTACACTCACAATTAGATAATAGGATTTATGTACTCTAAACTTTTCTTCAATAAAAATATCTTTATATTTCTTAATTATCATGAGTGGGTAGTTCCGTATTTTAGGGGTAAGGGTTCTGCCTTTCGAGCATGACGAGTTAGTTTTCCCACCATTCCTTTATTGAGTGTTGTGTTTTGGATATTAAAGAGCAAACATGTGTGAGCGTAGTGACCATATAATCATACATTTTGGTAGATTGGGGAATGACCGAGAGGTGAATCAAAATATTGGACCTAAAATTTCAAACTTGAATTTTAATTCACGATGGAGAATATTACTAATTATTGGATTTTCTAATTCCATGACTTAAATTTCATTGAAGGATGTGGTACACACTACTTCATTAATATCGTTTGGTAACCTCTTCCCAAAAACTCTTCATTGGTATATTTTTATTTGTCTTGAATTCTAGATATTATTTACTATTCTATTCTTTAAAGTTATATATTTATGAAAAGTGATTATAACAATTAATTAATTGAATCAATTGAATAATCAATCCTTGTGAGGTTGAACATTTAATTATTTGAAGACAAAACCATACACTTGTAGTATTGCACCCATATGTCACACAGTTGAGGTAATCAAGTACTCAAGTATCTTGTCCGATAATCCAACAATCCTAAATAATCAATTACTCACTTAGAGTAATCAATTACACAATTATTCTAGAACTAGTTTCCACTATCCAATAATCAGTTACTTACATACAGTAATCAATTACTCAACCTTACTGAAACTTGAATGATCATTTTCAAGGCTTGGTAATCGGTTACCCAGTTTGGATAATTAGTTACCCAAACTCTAGATCTTGGACGAGCATATCCAATGCTTAGCAATCAGTTACCTTCATTAGGTAATCGATTCCCCAACCATTTTTAGAAAATGAACGATTATCACCAAATATTGAGGTATTTTAATCTAATATTCCTATTTCTTTCCTAATCTCGTAAAATGATTGTCACCAAATATCGAGGTATTATTGGCGCTCTACTCTATCTTACTGCAGGTAAACATGATACATTGCTTAGTGTATACTATATGCTAGGCATCAATCATAGCCTAAATAATCTCATCTAGATGTTGTTAAAAGAATAATGAAATATTTTTAAGGAACAACATATGCAGGATTATGGTACCTTAAAGGGAGTATATGTGATTGGCTTGGTATTTTGATTCAGACTTTGTTGTATGTAAAACTGAATGAAAGAATATTAGTGGAACATGTCACATAGCAGGTAATGCTTTAGTTTTTTGGTCTTGTAAAAAGTAGGTCTATGTTGCATTAAGTAGTACAAAATTAGAATATATTTTATCAACCTTTGTTATGCACAATTTTTGTGGCTGAAAGAACATGTATTGACTATGGGCTAGATCTTGGTTGTATCCTTATTAGATGTGACAACACTAATGCTATTAATTTAACGAAGAATCCATTAATATAATACATTCTAGAATCAAATACATAGATATAATACATCATTTTCTAAGGAATCATATGCTCAAAAGGACATGGAATTAGAATTTATTGATACACATGCACAGACATATTTATAAAACCCTTATATAAAGAATCTTTTTATAATATTAGGAGAGAGAAGAAGGTATATTAGATGAAAATGACTTAAAATAAATATTTTTCTTTTAAGCTTTATTGATTTACTGGGTGTGTGAAATCATTGATTATTGTTAGTATAATTTTTGGGTATGAAAACTTGTTTTTGAGATCAAATTGGTGGGGTAACCAATTACCCAAGTTGGGTAACCAATTACTAAGCTTTGGAGGTACTCATTCAAAGTTGTAGACATATTGAATAACTGGTTACTTAAATTGTTGAAATCGAACCAAAAATTGGCATGATCATGTATGAGTGAATCAAAAATATTGTTTTAAATCCATATCCACACTTATAAATATATAGACAATGTATTTAAGAGTCTAAACAATGCTTCAAACTGTCATGCAGTTGGTAACTTTATAAGATTAGTAGTGCCTTGAAGTTATGAGCTTTATCTCTTTCGCTTATGATTTATTTTCTAATTCTTTTCATTTGCTAGACACTTTTAAATTACAATTTTCTATATCTTTAAAAACTAAGACTATAGTACGGTAAAAAACAGGTTTACTAAAACAAATAGAGTAGTAAAACATTGAGGGGGAATTGAATACAACCAAAATAGACAATCATATATATAAAATCCACAGTGCTTTCTTGAAAAAAGGTTATAGTATTATAATCACTCTATAGCACCTTCACCACAAATTGTTGTTGTATTAAAATCATTCTATAATGCTTCTCCAAGAAAGTGTTGCTACTTTTAGGATTCTACCACACTTTCTTCAAAAAATATTGGTGTATCCCATTACAGCGTTTTTGAAATATTGTAGAATCTAATCTACCATTTTAATGTGTTTATATAAACAATACTTACAAACATTGTTAAATTATTATTTTAAATGTTGTTAAATATTAAATTTGGCGTAGTGCAGATTCATACTAATGAAAACAAAATTGAACCTAAAAACTGAATCGAACCATATTTTCAGTTTTATTTTGTTCAATTTTATCAATTCTACCATTTGGATTAGAACCAATTAACCCTAAATTTGAGCCCAACTAAAATTGGTGCAGGGCATATGAGGTGAGTTTGTTATACCTTATGGTTAAAATATTTTTCAAGATTAGTCTTACATAGATGCTTTCATTTATTAATGTAAATTGCTTAATTATACATTCTCGATGTAAATACATAATTAGTATATTGCTCTCTGGTTTTATTGGCAGTTTAATAGTCACAGAATCAAATAGAAAATAAAATTTTGGATCGAATATAAAAACTAATTCTTAGAAGAATATTAGGTCTAAAGATTTGACATGTGATTGTATTTTCTAGGATAGTCATTGTTGTATCCTTCAAATTTCTATATTAATAAATTACTCAGAATATATGCTATTATATGTAACTTTTATATTTTACATGTTGATAGATAATTAATGTCTTCCGGCTTATATTTTTAATTTTATTTTATAATACTAAGTATTTAATTTTTATATATTTCATTTAGAAGAATTAGATTATATTTTTTTCATTTAATATTCATTATAATATATATTTTTTATTGTGTGTATTTAATATTATATTATTTTTTGTTATTATAATATATAATTTAATGTGAAAGAGATGATTAATATATTGGTGGTAATTATCTATTTAGGATTACATAAAAAAAAATTGTAAAAATTGGGGTTCCCCTCAAGAACCCTCCATTATTTCGAATGTCAGGGAGAGATAATAAAAAATAATTTGAATCGTAAAATAATAATAAAATTAAGAACTTTAAATTATTTTGGTATCATCTGTTATAATTTAGATTCGGTACTATATCATCTAGTATCGGAAAGGATCTGAACCCTTGATATATATTATCAAATGATGAGAGAAATAAACTAAAATGATTTTAATTATACCAAAGAGATCACATCAAATTTTCAATGTCAGAGTGTAGAGGTTTATATCTTTCATCACATGACATGTTCATGTAAACCCTTGTGCCATTGTTCAATACATTGGCAGCATTGTTTAATTTTTATCTTTAGATCAAGCTAAACAACATACGCAATGTCTAGACAAGAGCCCACACAAATTTGTATATAATGGGAAACTATAGCACAAAAGCGAGTGTGGGGGCAGACAGATAGAATTGCGCAAACCTTAGCTTTAACGTTAGGCAATCCAAATCATGGAAATTTGGACTGTTGCCGTGACTGAAACGAAGTTGGAAGTAGTCAACATCCCTTGTCTATCACCCCCATCCCCACGTGACACTGTCTAAGTTCGGCTTATATTATATCTCTATCCTTGTCTATTGTTTTGTTTACCTAAAAAAAAATATATGTATTAATAATGTATGAGTTTTATATATTGTTATTACATTATTTATTATTTAATTATTATTGACTTTTCAAAAGAAATAATAAATAATATACTAACGGTGTAAATTTTATATTAATTTTTACATTGACAATCTACATATATTACACCCCTTTTATATTCTCCCACTTATCCTTGCGCTGCTGGAGGATAATGCCTCGTTCTATCAAAAGTGTAGGTCACAAAAAATAGAACATGTACTAGTCGATTTAAAACTCTGCATTCCAGAAGAATGGCACTAAGAAATCACTCTTCAATCATGTTATTCTATAGGAGAAAAAGAAATGGAGATCACAACCTATTTTAGAACGGGTTAGTAGTGTTGAAATGTGTATAAATGTAATTGACGGATATACATTTAATAGCGCTTGCAACAACGAGCGTTATTAAATGTTTATCTTAAAGATTTAACAACGCTCCTTGAAGCAAACGTTTTTTATTTGCATAGATTCAATAATGTTCTTTATAGTGTTCGATGTTGAAACTCGCGACTTTTCATGATTTTGCATACTTTTTTAAGCAAAAAGTAAATGAATATTAACATATATTTGTATTATGATTAAATTAGATAAGAGATACATTTCTAATATCAAGTTATATTTATTAATATTTAATAATAACTTTAAGATACTTCTATCACTAATATTAATAATCTCAAATTTTGTTTAATTAATCTAATAAATGTATGCATGAATGTCTAATTTATTTATTCAAAAATAATAATTAACAACACTCAATGAAGCAAACATTGTTAAATGCATATCAACATATTATTATATTTAACAACATTTGCTTCAACGAGCACGGTTAAATATCATATGCAGAAAAACATTCAATAATGCTTATTATAGTGATCGTTGTTGAATGTCAAAACCAAACACATTCAATAATGCTCACTTCAATTAATGCTACCAAATTTCAAGTATCAACAAGCATATTACAACGAGCACTATTCATGATTGTTACGAGTGCTTAAAACTCAAAACCTGATTCACTTCCATCTAGACTCTCAAACTTATTTACATAGAAAACCTCTCATACATTCAAATAACCCATTTCACTTAGAAAGCTTCAACAATGGATTCTCAAGTAGTGATTGTTATTATTGTTGCTTGCAACAATTCTAAATGGCACGAAATAATACTTATTGGCTGAGTCACGATCAAATCGCTCTCTTTAAGACATTTCATGACATTGCCCAAATTGTGTAAGCAGACTATCAACCACATCGTCTCTAGGATAAAACAATTCATATCTCTATTATCAGATTCTTACTACACTGTAAGAACCGATCTGGAATACACCGACCACAATATGGCTACTAGTGCCAATTCTTGAAATTCCCACAATATGGCTATCAATGTCAATTCTCGAAATCCACACAATATGGCTAGCCGTGCCATTTCTTTTCCCACAATACTGAGTACTAGTGTCAATTCTTAAAATGCCCATAATTTGGTTACATGTGCCAATTCTTTTCCCTCAATATTGACTATCAGTGTCAGTTCTCAAAATTCCCACAATTTGGCTGCATGTTCCAATTCTTAGTGCCACGGAAAGAAAGGGGGAGAAGTTTGCCAAAAATGCATCGGCGAAAAATATGAGGGTGAAAGGAAAAGTTGAATAAAATCGCATTCAACTTGGGGCGAGTTATAATGAGGGGGGACAACCTCTATTTATATGAGATTTTTTCCAAGTTCCCCATCTCTCCAATGTGAGACTTGGGAGTTGTTTTTTCAAAACTATTCTATATGAGACTTGAGAGTTTTTTAGATTTCACATCCAAAAGTTCCCCCTAATAGCTTTCAACAAACCAAGTTCCAACAATCCCCCACTTGAAATTAAAAAATGAAGTTTGAGAATTTTTGTGGTCTCAATACGATTGTGCATAAACAAAGGTGTCATGCGACTTGAACCTTTGTACAGTGAATAAGATTCATATTTTACTAGAGTAACTCGGAGTCTTGAACTCTATCTCTGGTATCAAACCATACACAACATTTTCAAAGATGTATTCTGTAAAGCCCATGTGTTAAAGGCTATGCACGTAATCCCAGTATAGTGAACGCTCTAGAAATTTATGCCCCAAAATTTCATAGGAAGCGGCCCCCACTTCCACATTCACATAGGTGAGTCTATCAAGAGTACTCCTGTAGCCTAGGTACTCCACTCTAATTGGAGTATAGATCTCATTAAGAGTTTAACTCATCCTTACATACCGCAGGAATCATGCTTCTCATAATTTTATAGCATGTTCATTCTCATATCACTTCACAACTTGTTATTACCCATTGAACCTATTTCTTGGGATCTCTAGTCAGTTAGGTCAAATTATCATCATGAGTGATCCTCATTCTAAGGGCAATAATCCCATACTCTTAGAAGTATTATGAACTTTCTCTCTAGCTAGTCCTTTCGTCAAAGGATCTGCTAAGTTATTCTTAGTGCATACGTGATCTATTATAACAGCTCCTGTAGAGAGTAACTCTCTAATGGTGATGTGCTAACGACAAATTTGTCGTTTCTTACCATCATAAAATAGTTCTCAATTATTGCAATAGCCTCAATACTATTACGATGGATCAACACAGTTGGTATCGGTTTTTCCCATAGGGGAATCTCTACAAGCAAGTTTCTCAGTCAACTTGCTTCTTCACTAGTTGTTGCTAGTTTTATCAATTCAACTTCCATAGTGGATTGAGCTAAAATAGTTTATTTCTTATTAGACTCTAGATAGTCCATCTCATCATTTATGGCTTCTTGCCACAAATTAGCATCCAAAGAAGTCAAAACTTCTTGGAGAGTTGATGAATTCTCCTCCAATATATAGACAATATAATTAGGTCTATACTCTATAGCAGTTGTTGTTATCTTACTAATTCTAGGTTCTATTTCAAACCTTTTATTTTTATCATTATCTCTAATAACATGGATGTGACTAGTTGTTGTGCCTATACTATTCCTCAATTTGAAAAGGAATTTTTTTTTCATTGAAGTCAGTATTATTAGACTCAATGATCATTTTTTACGTTAAGGTCATATAACCTGTACACCTTGTTGTTTACAGCATATCCAATACACATTTATATGCTCTGTGAGTTTAACTCTCTATGAGCATACCATTAGAAATGACTTCATAAGCAATTCTAGGTATCTCATTGGAGTGAGACTCTACTGATTTATCATCAGTCATATAATACTTGAGGTAACGACTAACAACATAATTTTTAGTCTCAACTTCCTCAGTACCATAGTGCATACCAAATTATTTTGGCAGACTCATATGGACAATCATAGAGATTATCAGACAACCCATTGAGAATGAAATTCTTACACAAGTAATTATTTTCTTTCTAGAGAGCTATTTTAATACCTAGTTTATCTTTTTTCTCTTTTTCAGCTTTTTCAACAACGCTGGGATATTGGTTTTGAGAATGTGGGAAACTTTTCTCATAGTGAAGAAAATTTTCATCTTATGTTGCCATCGTTTGAAATTTGTCTCATCAAACTGAAACAGTTTGTTCATGTCAAAGTTGTTCAATCTAGTAATATTATTTACGAAAGTCATTGCAGTAGAAATGTCTTAAAATTATTGTTACCATTGCTTGCAACAATTCTAAATGGCACGAATAATACTTATTTCCTGAGTCACGACCAAGTCGCTCTCTTTATGATGTTTCGTGGCACTGCCCAAATTGTGCAAGCAGACTATAAACCACGTTGTCCCCAGGATAAAACATCTCAGATCTTTGTTATTGGATTCTTACTGCACTGCATGAAATGATCTCGAATACACCAACCACAATATGGCTACTAGTGCTAATTCTTGAAATTCCCACAATATGGCTACTAGTGTAAATTCTCGAAATCCATACAATATGGCTAGCCATGCCATTTCTTTTCCCACAATACTGACTATTAGTGTCAATTCTCAAAATGCCCATAATTTGGTTACCTGTGCCAATTCTTTTCCTTCAATATTGACTACTAGTGTCAGTTTTCAAAATTCCCACAATTTGGTTGCGTATGCAAATTCTTAGTGCCACAGAAAGAAAGAGGGAGAAGTTTGCCAGAAATGTATCGACGAAAAATATGAGGGAGAAAGAAAAATATGAGGGAGAAAGAAAAAGTTGAATGAAAGCACATTCAACTTGGGGCGAGCTATAATGAGGGGAGAAGACCTCTATTTATAACATGAGATTTTTTTCCAAGTTCCTCATCTCTCCAATATGGGACTTGGGATTTATGTTTTCAAAACTCTTCTATGTGAGACTTGAGAGTTTTTTATATTTCACACCGAAAAGTTCCCACTAATGGCTTTCCACAAATCATGTTCCAACAGTGATGATGTGACCCCATAAAGTCAAAAACACACGTCAAGTGGATTGACGGTTATGACGATGGTCATTCGTGCTAGAAGTAAGAATATCAAGTTACTGGTTGAATGGAACACAAAAGGTCAACCATTAAATGTGAAGGGTTGCAATATGTTGGTAAAGTACATTGGAGTTATGGTCAAACAGAACGTATCGATGTCATCCAGCTCTTGGAATGATAAGATGTTGAATAGCTTGAAGGATATCATTTGGAATAATATACTAGTAAGTTTTTCTATTTATGTGTTTATTGAATTTGATATCTACTTTTGTGTTTACTGAGTCCAAATATGCAAATTTGCCTATAATAGTTTTCATGAAATGATCTTTTTTAGTCATCTTTTGATGTTGGTGAAGAACACAATGATTACATCCTTAAATCTGCCAACAAGGCTCATCAAAAATTTAGAACTGATATCGAGAAGTATGTCAGAGATGTTGATGGAAAAATCAACCTCAAACCGCCAACCAAGTATGCAAATATCATTGATGAGTCTCATTGAATAGCTTTTGTCACTAGACACACAGAAGACAAGTCTTTATTAGTAAAATCATCTTGTTTTTATGTACAATTTAAATTTTTTATATATAATAATATATATTGGTTTAAATGTTGTTTGTTTTAGCAGAAAATAAGTGAAGCAAATTGCAAGAGAGCATTTAAACCATTGTATAAATATTGGTTATGTTTTGACAGCTGGAACAAAATGATACACCTTTGAATGTATTGTCAATAGACCTCAATATTCTATCGTTGGATGCCTGTAAGAATAAGAATGATGTCATCAACAATGAAAACGTTCGAGAAGTGGCAAACCATGTTGGAAGTGATTATCATTTAAACTTGATTTCCATATTCTTTTTTATCAATGTGATTAGCATTATGTTTTTTCTTGATGTGTTAGGTTGCCTAAAAAAGAAAATAATACTGATGTATTGGAAGGAGAGATAAAGACCCCATATAGTCAGGTGATACTTGATAAGGCACTAGGACTTCCTGAGTACTCTGGTCGTATCTGGGGCACAAATTTTGGGGTTAGCAAGCAAGACTATTTACCACTTCAAAAGCATGAAATCAGAGCCGACATGGCTCATATGTAGGAAATGTTGAATGTCATTCTGAACCGGCTCAATGATTTAGAATGTACCATTAAAGACAATTGCACACTTGCTACTCATAACATTCCTGAGGTAATCTAATTGATTAGTTTTCATTTACTTGCCTTTTAGTTTAATTATAGCTGTAAACTTATACGTTTTAACTAACATTTAGGGTGACAAATAGTCTCATGTAAAGGTATTAGCACAAATCTTAAACAATTATATATGTGTAGTATTCATATTTATATTAAAGGTACTTATTTTTTATTTGATTTTAGTTGTAGACCCCTTGCAAAACAACATGAATGATTACGACTATTATTTGTTGTATTTCATTAAAGAGATCATTCAGTACTGACCAAATTCAGTCTACTTTGATGTAGATTCATACACAAGTGACCAAATCACATAGCTTAGGGAATATTGGTCATGTTTTGTACTTAGTATTAGTGATTAGTTTAGGGAATACAATGTATAGATTACAAGCTTAGGGAATACAACGTATTATTCTGATTTAACTAGTTAATGGAAACAATACCATTTTTGTTCTATTTTTGTGTTTATAATTTATGTTATGTGTTTTGAATACAATTGATCAATGAATACATTTTTTGTTATGTGTTGTTTTTTGCTTACTAAGTGTTGAATGCATTTTTTGTGTTGAATATCTGGTGTTGTGGATGTGTTCTGGTGTTGTGGTTGTGTTCTGGTTTTGTGTTGAATATCTGTTAACTATGTAGAAATAAGAATTATGACATTCAACATCACTCATTTAAATGAGGGTTGTTGAATATATGGAAATCGTATATTAATATCACTCATTTAAGTGAACATTGTTAAATCTTTGCATATTGCATATACAACTGTGCTCCTTTAAGAAAATGTTGTTTAATGTCAAAGATTCAACATGGAACCTTTTAGGAGCGCTATTGAATGTCACATATTCAATAACATTTCCTTTAGTGGGCATTGTTCAATGTCATAGTTTCATATTGAAATGCAAAACAGTTTCACCAGCGCTCCTTTGAGTATATGATAAATGAACGATATTGAATGTCATAATTCCATTAACAATGAGTACTACTAAAACAAATTATTAAATTTATTTATCATAATTTAGTAATAAATTTTAGTAACACAACTTTCATTTTGGATGTCATATATTCATGTTACCTTGTTCATTAGACCTTATTAATGGGTATATGATAAATTATTAAAACTAATATATGATAAATTTTTAAAAGAAATTTAAATATGATATTTAAAATAAATTTATATATTTTATTTAAAATAATCCAATTACTTCTGAGATGACCAAATTTTAATAAAATATTATGATTTAATGAATCAATAGTGGTCCTTTGACTGAGCATTGTTAAATATCATATCTTCAACAATGCTTGCTTAAGTGGCCATTGTTGAATATATGATATTCAACATCACTCTCTTAAGGAAATGTTATTGTATGTCATGATGCATAGATTCAATAGCGCTCTCTTTAATGAGCGATGTTGAATCGTTAATTTTCAATACTCCCAAGTGCAATCAGACCCTAAAAACTTAAATTTTCATGCATTCACACTCATTCATCACTGAAACTCATTCAACAACAAAACTCATTTACTCATTCAACACCAAAATCAATAACTCATTCAACCTTAAAATGATTCAATGTAGAAAACATTCACTCATTCCATACCGAAACTCATTCAACACCAAAAGTTCAGACATTCAACATCAATATTCATTCAACACCGAAACTCATTCAACACAAAAAGTTCATTCAATCCTGAATTAAAAATGGGTTTACCATATCTATATTTGCATTTTTTTAATTTATTTAACTTGTATTGAGTTTAGGGTTTCCCCTTTCACCTTATTACATGAGTTAGGGCCTGTAATAATGTCTTTGTTATGCTTGGTGAGCTTAACTACAAGCTTTTAGCATTACCCCTAACCATATGTTTTTGGTCAAATCAATTTTAGAAAATGGTTGAAGATACATTTTCCGTAGAAAGAATTGATCGAAAATGGATGAATGTCAATCGATTGATGAAGGGGTGTGAGGATGGAGAGAAATCATTTATTAGGTTCGTAACTGAGAATATTGAAAACCTTAATATAATTGTATGTCCTTGTTTAAAATGTTGTTACTCTAACTAAGTTAAAAGTTTATTTAGCGTGTCGTGGTATCAATCAGAGTTACACATGTTGGAAAAGACATGATGAGAAAAGCGATTTTGAGACAAAAGGTGGTTACACGAATAAGACCTTGATGAAAGATATCAACAGACACATATGAAGGTGATCGTTTCGATGAAATGACAAATGTTGTTGAAAGGATCTTCAAGATTACCCTGAGATGTTTCAGCGGTTGATAAGTGATGCTGAGAAACCATTATATGATGATTGTACTAAATTCATGAGATTGGTAGTTGTGTCAAGGTTGAATAAGTTGAAATATGTTAATGAATGGAGTGATAAGAGTTTCATAGACTTACTTAGATTTCTGAAGGATAATAGGCTCCCTTCTCGATCTTATGATGCTAAAAAAATGTCATGTTCCATTGGCATGGACTACAAGAGGATACATGCTTGTGAAAATGATTGCATCTTACTTTTAAATGAGTATGCTTCATTAAAGTTGTGTCCTAAATGTAATGCATCGTGTTGTATGAAGGAAGACTAAACTTTCAAAAAGGTTATATGATATTTTCCTATCTAATCAAGATTTAAGCCCATGTTTAGCAACGCAAGAGATGCAAAGCATTTCACATGGCATGCTGATGAAGGGGTTAAAGATGATAAGCTTTGGCATCCTATAGATTTCCTCAATGGAGAAAATTTGATCATGATTATCCTAGTTTTGGTCAAGAATCAAGAAATCTACGCCTTGCATTGTCAACTAGTGGAACTAACCCATATAATGTTCTAAGTAGCTCCCAGAATAAATGGTTAATGATGTTAGTGATAGATAACCTACCCCCTTGGGTATGCATGAAGCCCAAATTTATGATATTATCTATGTTAATTCCTGCACCTAAACAACCAGGAAATGACATAGACATATACTTATCTCCATTAATTGAAGACTTGAAGCAAATGTGAAATACAATCATAAAGGTATATAATAGGTATAGGGAAGAAAGGTTCAACTTGAGGGCTTTGTTGTTCGGCATAATTAGTGATTTCCCGACATATGGTAATTTGTCAGGATATAGTACAAAAAGGAATTTTGTATGTCCTATATGTGAAGACAATACAAATTCAACAAGGTTGGAACACTATAAGAAGAATGTATTCCTTGAGGATCGTAGATTTTTTCATTCAAATCATCACTATCGGCGATGGAGAAAATCATTCAATGGGAACCATGAAGAAAATCATGCTTCTTTGTCGTTGACGGGTGACCAATTATTTTAAAAGCTAAAGAGTTCGAATAATAACTTTGGTAAACCTTTTGTAGGATAAATGGTCACAAATGGGTGGAAGAAAAAGTCATTTTTCTTTATATTTCCATATTGGAGCTCATTATATGTAAGACATTTCCTCGATGTTATGTATATTGAAAAAAGAGTATTTGAAAGTCTCATTAGTATCCTACTCAATATTCCTGGTAAGACCAAAATATGGCTTGAATGCAAGATTGAACATGGTTGGTATGAGAATAAGAAAGGAATTGGGATCGATAATGAAGGAAAAATATACATATCTAACTCTAGTAGCTTATACTGTGTCTAGGAAAGAGAAAATAGAATTTCGTAAATTTTTATATGGTATTAAAGTTCTATAGGGTTACTTCTCCAACATTCGGAACCTCGTATCAATGAAAGACCTCAAGTTAAAAGGTCTTAAGTCTCATGAGTATCATGTACTCATAGAGCATTTTTTGCCTATTGACATATAGTCCATTTTACCTAAAAAAGTGTGAGGAACCATAACTAAGTTATGCTTAATCTTCAAGGTAATTTTAGCAAAGTTATTGACCCCGAGAAATTACATGCATTCTAAAGACAAATTATCTTGACTTTGTGTGAGTTTGAGATGTATTTCACACCTTCTTTCTTTGATATATGATCTATCTAAGCAATCATCTTGTTAGTGAGGCACAACTATGTGGTCCTTCCTATATGAGATGGGTTTGCCCTTTTGAGCATTAAATGTGTTGGGAACAAGCGATCAATCAAACAGTAAAAGAGTGTAGAGAAAAAAGAATAACACAAGAGATTTAGTAATGAGGTTTGGCCAATTGTGCCTACGTCCACGAGAGTGTTGAGAGGCTATCACTATGTATTATTAGAGAATAAGGATTTGTGTTTTACTACTCTTCTCCTTGTTACATTAGGTTTACATAACATAAATATATAGTTCTCTACCCCAATCCCTTTACACCAGCCCAAGCCCATAACTTGTATTGCTGTTATCTAAAAATGTGAGCCATTGCACAACAATATCTACCTTGGGGAATATAATCAATCTTCATCTTCCGCCATTGGGTTGGGGGCGCTCCATACTCTAGCATCAATAAATGTTCAGCAAGCTCAGGCAATGCCTAAACTTGTCCATGATAACTAGCTTGGTTAACATATCAGATGCATTTTCTGAAGTGTGAACCTTCTGCAATAATATCTTCCCACAAGTTACCAACATTATGATCTTGTGAAATCTCACATCAATATGTTTGGTCCTTGCATAATGCACCTGGTTCTTTGCCAAGAAGATAACACTCTAATTGTTACAATGCAGCGGAACTCCACCTTGCTCAATGACTATTTCATTTACCAGCCTCATAAGCCATAGGGCTTCCTTAGAAACTTCACTAGCTGCCATATACTCTGCTTCAGTTGTGGACATAACAAGAACAGACTGAAGTGTTAATCTCCACATAATTGGTCCACCTACAAGGGTGAAGACAAACCCTGTTGTGGACCATCTATCATCTAAGTCTCCTACATAGTCCGAATCAACATAACCAAATATGATATAGATATCTATAGTCTTCTTCAAATATTTGAAAATCCATTTGACTACTTCCCAATATTGCTTCCTTGGTTTTGACATGTACTTGCATACTTGACTAACTGCTTGTGCCAAGTCCAATCTAGTACAAACCATATCATAAATCAAGCAACCCACTGTACTGGCATATGGAACCTTTGACATGTTCTTCTTCTCTTCATTTGTCTTTGGACACTGATCTAGGGAAAGCTTGAAGTGATTTGTCAATGGTGTGCTCATTACTTTAGCATTGCTCATATCAAATTCTCTAAGATCTTTTGAACATAGTTTTTTTGGGAGAGCCATATTTTTCTAGCTCCCCTAACCCTGTGAATCTCCATCCCAAGAATCTTCCTAGCAGCCCCTATATCTTTCATATGAAACTCCTTACCTAACATGACTTTCAGCTCATTGATATCACTTGTGAATACCTGTTTTTGTCCGGCCCAAAATACCTTTTCCAATAAATGAAATAATAGGGTAGTTTTTGTTCACATAAAAGGCTTCGTGAACTTGGTGGCTCAATATAGATAGGAGTAATCATAATTTGATGGACTTGAAATTTTTTTCTTAAAAAACCATAATGAAGTGAGTATTTGCTATTAGTAACACTTCCGTAAGTGCCTCAAGGCAAATAGTTGCAAATGCCCGTTGTTAGTTGCTATTCAAAAGGGATCAATTCTTTTATTACTAAATATTGTTTTAATTTGAAATCTTGTACCAATGGGTAATTATTAGGAGATCAACACCATTTCTTCCAAATTACACGTGTCAAAAAGTAGGCTAAATAGCAATTGGACTAAGCAGTAGAAATTTGACATTAAAGAGATGAAAAGGTCACATGTTAATTACTAAGGGTTATCTCAATTTGCAAGACCATATTTGTTTTCTCTAGTTATTAGAGGCTTAACAATCTGGCTTTCAAAAAATCTGCAGATTCGGAATTGGCTAATAATAAAGAGTATTGAAATTGGATTAGTGGAGTATAACAGTTAACATTAAAGGGATAAATCAAATTTTGAATATGATTTTGGTATAATGGCACGTGTGTTTGTAAGTGTATTAATATGGCAAATTTCAAACATATAGTATCCTTATTTGATTATAATAATGCTATAATTTAGGACATTTATTTTGCCACACCACATATCATCAGGGGGCGTTAGAATCCTGTTGTGCATCTGAATCAAGGGAATCAAATATTCCCCCTTAACTTCCTCTATTGCCTTAAAGGGAAGGATTTCTTTTTTTTGCTATAAAAGGTACCATGGTCATATATAGAAAAGAGGCAGAGAAAAAAAGAACACTGGAGAAGTAACAAAGCAACTCAAAGAAGGAGAATAGGATATACGAATAGTAGTAACAGTCCGTAGCATCAGTGCTAATACATATAAAA